>NC_086450.1:339590957-339890957 GCF_028390025.1 Pseudophryne corroboree
TCGCAGGATCCTTTAGGGCGGCCGTATCCTGAGACGGCAGGGCCACCTTCTTAGATAAGCGTGTCAACGCCTTGTCTACCCTAGGGGAGGATTCCCAACGTAACCTGTCCGTTGGCGGGAAAGGGTACGCCATCAGTAATTTTTTGGAAATCACTACTTTCTTATCAGGGGAACTCCACGCTTCTTCACATAACTCATTTAATTCATGTGACGGGGCAAAAGTCAACTACTTGCTTTTTCTCCCCAAACATATACACCCTCTTGTCAGGGACAGGGTTAACCTCTGAAATGTGCAATACATCTTTCATTGCAATAATCATGTAGCGGATGGCCTTGGTCATCTTAGGCTGTAAATGTGCCTCATCATCGTCGACACTGGAGTCGGACTCCGTGTCGGCATCTGTGTCAACCATCTGAGATAGTGGGCGTTTATGAGACCCTGACGGCCTCTGAGTCGCCTGGGCAGGCCCGGGTTGAGACCCCGGCTGTCCCAAGGCTGCAGCGTCATCAAACCTTTTATGCAAGGAGCTTACATTATCATTTAAGACCTTCCACATATCCATCCAATCAGGTTTCGGCCCCGACGGCGGCGACACCACATTTATCTGCACTTGCTCCGCCTCCACGTAACCCTCCTCATCAAACATGTCGACTCAGCCGTACCGACACACAGCACACACACAGGGAATGCTCTGACTCAGGACAGGACCCCACAAAGGCCTTTGGGGAGACAGAGAGAGAGTATGCCAGCACACACCACAGCGCTATATTACCCAGGGATTTTCAGTATAAAAAGTGATTACCCAATAGCTGCCGATTTTATGTCTTTTGCGCCTAAATTTATGTGCCCCCCCTCTCTTTTTTACCCTTCTTGTACCTGGATACTGCAGGGGAGAGCCTGGGGAGCTGCTTCCAGCGGAGCTGTGAAGAGAAAATGGCGCTGATGTGCTGAGGAAGAAGGCCCCGCCCCCTCAGCGGCAGGCTTCTGTCCCACTTTCTGTGTGAAAAAATTGCGTTTTTTTTTTACATATATACAGTGCATGACTGTATATATGTATTTTATGCCAAAAAGGTACTTCAATTGCTGCCCAGGGCGCCCCCCCTCCCCCCCCCCCGCACCCTACAGTGACCGGAGTGTGAAAGTGTGCTGGGAGCAATGGCGCACAGCTGCGGTGCTGTGCGCTACCTTAAATGAAGACAGGAGTCTTCTGCCGCCGATTTCGCCGTCTTCAAGCTTCTGTTCTTCTGGCTCTGCGAGGGGGACGGCGGCGCGGCTCCGGGAACGGACGATCGAGGACAGATGCCTGTGTTCGAACCCTCTGGAGCTAATGGTGTCCAGTAGCCTAAGAAGCGCAACCTAGCTGCAGATAGGTAGGTTTGCTTCTCTCCCCTCAGTCCCTCGTAGCAGTGAGTCTGTTGCCAGCAGAAGCTCACTGAAAATAAAAAACCTAACAAATACTTTCTTTTACTAGCAGGCTGAGGAGAGCCCACTAGGAGCACCCAAGCTCTGGCCGGGTACAGATTCTAACTGAGATCTGGAGGAGGGGCATAGAGGGAGGAGTCAGTGCACACCAGATAGTACCTAATCTTTCTTTAGAGTGCCCAGTCTCCTGCGGAGCCCGTCTATTCCCCATGGTCCTTACGGAGTCCCCAGCATCCACTAGGACGTTCGAGAAATAAGATTAAGTCTCACAACCTACCCAGACACTTTGCAGAATGTCACAATTCTGAGGTTAAAGATTTTTCATATACGATCATTGAACAAATAAAACCTAGCCCAAGAGGTGGAGCTCTGTCCAAAAGAGAATCCTTTTAGGTTTTTACATTGGATACCCTTTCCCCAAAGGGCTAAATGAGAGTATTGATATTGTTTCTTTTTTGTAATATTGTAATGATAAAATCTGTTATGACAACTTTGTTTCTCCATGTGATTTACTGTAATGTGGGGCTTACTTATAGATTGTATATGCTGCGTATATTATCTGTATGGGGTTTACTTATATATTGCATAAACTGCTTATATTACCCATATAGCTTCTTTTTCTTTCCATTGTGTATGAGAAGTGTGAAACTGGGGGTGAGATCGAGCAGCCAGGAAGGAAATGTGTATAGTAGATCTGTAGCTCTCTTTCCTTAAAGTTGCAGGTTTCACCCACTACCTATAGGGTGTTTATAGAATAGCTCACTCTATTTGGTAAACCTAATAATGAGAATATCATTTTATTATCTTCCACCTATACTCTAAATTATTTGAAACACAGGTAGAAATCTATGGGACAAGGTAGATAGTTTACATGTGGAGGTGAGTTTGGGTCCGATAAGATAGAGCTAGGTTCCCAACTATGGTCTAATAATATTCAAACTTAGGGTGAGATTCAAATGTTTGAAAAGTCAGTTGGGTGTCTGTTTTTTCCCTGTCTATTAGATAGGAAAAAATAGACTCCCAACTGACTTTTCAAACATTTGAATCTCCCCCTTAGAGTACCATTCTAACGCTGAAGGAACCGGTATGTTACAATATTTGAAGAAATACAATTAGGTACTGTATCCTATATTGTTGTCTTTTTAAGGGTCGATCATTTACACTGCTAAATAATAATAATTATTATTTTTTTAAATCTATCTAAATGGTATGAAATTCAAATCAGAGTATAGAGTGTATAATGTGGTTGCTAGGTTGTAGAACGCATGAAGGTAGTTTGCGTTCCACTACATATGACTGATAATGCATACAGGAAGTATGAGTACAAGCAACTGGAGCGCATACAGGAATGTGCGCTCTGTGGAGCGCATACAGGAAGTACAAGCGACTGTGGAACGCATACAGGAAGTGTGCGCTCCACAGTTTAGGATCAAATCCAGACAAACACATATGTAGAAGTAGGTCCGGGAGCGGAAGCTTAATTCAGCTAGACGGAACTCCCGGATGTGACACGTGCGTTCCACTGTGGTTGGAATGCAAAACAGGAATCATGGTCCCGTTCTCCTGTCAAACCGCTCGTTCGTGGGTTGATCTCTACGTGATTTGTAACCCTTATGTGTTAAATTTGTTACATCCAACTGGATAAGTGCTCCATAACATTGATATATGTTATGGATAGTAAATGCCGGTTAATCCAGTAGTGGAAGCGCGGCATTCTGGGTAAACATCCGGACGCCGTGTATGAAAGGAATTATGGGTAGTAATATAATTAAGATCAGTACTTAACCTTAAATCATACACTATAAGTATTTGATTTAAAAGAGTGTTTATTCTTCATTCCATATTATTTTACATATGAACTGGGAGGATGCATTACAGTTTAAAGTACATTTTACAAATGTCATTCATAGGAAGTGATGTAACGCCCTGGTACTGTTAAGTAGACATGGGAGCTCCTATACCATCTCTCTCTTTCTATGAGCTGCATGTGGTCGGTTGGCTCAAAGGAACATTTTAGTAAGTAGTTTTGTTTATTTCTCATGCCTCTAAAAAAGGCTTACTGTTTCTTTTATCCTTTATCTCCTAACTCGATCTCAGCCCTGGTTCATTTAAATGCTGTGGAATTTATGTCAGTTTGGATTGTTGTTGTTTTTTTTGGTTTTTTTTAAATGTATGTATATTTAACAGATGATGTAAACTTGGCAAAAGTTATAGCAGCCGCTTAATGTATTATAATGTTATATAACTAAGAATTATAAACAACCTATGCATAAGACGGGTGGTCTTCAGTATGCCGGCGGTCGGGCTCCCGTCGACCAGCATACCGGCGCCAGGAGCCCGACAGCCGGCATACCGACACTTATTCTCCCTCGTGGGGGTCCACGACACCCCTGGAGGGAGAATAAATTAGTGTGGCGCGCTTAGTGCGCCACCGTGCCCGTAGCGTGGCGAGCGCAGCGAGCCTGCAAGGGGCTCATTTGCGCTCACCACACTGTCGGTAAGCCGGCGGTTGGGCTCCCGGCGCCGGTATGCTGGGCGCCGGGAGCCCGACCGCCGGCATATCGTAGTGAACCCCATAAGACAGCTACTAATAAAATTAATAAAACTGACCCATGTCAAATGTAAGCTAATGAATATTATTTTTGATATTTAAGGTTTATGCAACTGTATTTTAATACAGTTAACCAACCCGCTCACTTCTCTTCCATGTAATTCATTTTATCAAATTGTGGTATGTATTGTCATTATTATATTGTATTTGTACATGTGGGTCTGTGAACTATTAATAAACCTTATACCCGGTTTCCCTCATTCCTTCTCCTCCGTTTTAAGACCAAACGGTTCAGGGCATCTATATCTTGACCCCTGAACTCAGTTGTTTTTAATTATTTAGGAGCACTCACCCCCATACTTTGGTAGGTTTGCCTAATATAACCTTTACCATCACTAAAGTACTATTTTCATTATGGCCCTAATCATTTTTCACTATGTATTTCAGGTGGTAATTTGCCCCTTGTGGGGTTAAACTAATTCTGATCATTTTAAATATTCCAATTCAGGAACGATCACATTTTATTATATGTTAGTACAACTAATAATTGATATCTTTGACTAAGTTTTTCTATTTAGGCACACATTTAATGTTTTTTTTTTTAGATTCATTAGATTTCTCCACGGAATAGGCTGCAATGCCATGTATCAAGTAACTAAGGAGAGGTATCAATTTTGGGTACACAGTAAATGTACCCTAGGTGGACTGTGGACTGCAGTGTTTATTTATTGCCTCCCAAATATATGCTTTCATATTAGCTGAATTTAGATCTACCAGCTATATTAACAAATTTACAAGTACTAACATGGATGGACTTTAATCAATGATATCTGCTTGATTAACATCGTGCTTTACCTGCATGTGGACTGGCTTATTAACTTCATGCTGCTTGCTGAATTAACACCTTGCACCTCACATGTGGGCTCATTAGCTAATGAACATCTATCTATATAAGCTTGCTTGTGTCATTTATTGGAGCCCGTTTAGATACTATATATATTTCCATATATCTTTTTAGATAGTCATATTGGGATTGCGATATCAATGTGTAATATATGATATTTGTATGTGGTAAAATATGTTTTAAACATTACTTGTATGTTTTAGTATTGGCACTGGCCGGTGCCTTATTGTGTTTAATTTATATATGAAGTAAAAATACTTTGATACAAAGTGAGAAGCGCTGTCTTATTGTCTGGTTAGATTTAATGAACCACTCATTTCACTGCACACACTTGACATGTAGTCGATAGAAGGCAGCACTCGGAGACTTCCACAAATTCAGAAACGTGCTTTAATGTGGGTCAACGTTTCGGGAGTCGTGCTCCCTTCTACAGGACACAGCAAACAAGTGCAAATACAGTGCAATACAACATTTAAATAGCTTACCTTCCCCTGGCCCGCCAGCCCCCACCGCGGCCAGCGGCGTCCCTTTCTACGGCGCCCGCACTTCCGGGTTCGGCTGACCCCGCCCCTCAGGAGTGACGTCATTCCATGGACGGGCGGTGCGGCCGCTGAGGGGGTAGACACAGGAAGTGAGCTCACGTTGCCATGGGGATACACAAATACAATAACACAGCGTGACAGACTAACAACAGTGACATGTAAACTAGGACCACCTAAGTGGAAATCAGTGCTGTAAAATAGAATCAAATAGTTAAAACCCATGGTGCACAAGACACACTGCATAGAACATGTGTGTGATAGACAGTGTAGCAAAGTGTTAAAAAAATTTAAAAAATTACATAAATCTCACATTACTGGCATATTGGTGAATCTCATTATAACATCGCCCCAATGGGCAGTCGAATTTTGAAGCGATCAAAAAACTGCCTAATACAGTGTCACTAACATACACCTGGTCCAGGTGAGTGTAACTCAGTAATACAAATAGCTCAAAAGCATACTGGAGGAAATACACGTTATATGTAACCAATGCTCCAGCTACCTTTCTATCCTAGCTCTAGTGGACCAATTGAAGCGGTTGTTATACTAACCCAGCCGCCTGGCTCATAGAAAACAGCTCAAACTTAAATACTCGTTTAAACCCCCGAGGATGGATGGTATCTAATTTATGGATCCACCTCGCTTCGAGCTGCAACAATTTTTTTGCTCGATTGCCTCCCCGCAGTGTATCTGGAACCTGGTCCACTATTTTATATCGTACAGATGCGAGACTGTGGTGCATTTGCACAAAGTGACGCGCCACAGGTTGCTCACTACTGCCCGACAACAGTGCCGTCCTAATAGCGGACCTGTGTTGGGCCATCCTTTCTTTAAACAAGCACTGTGTCTTGCCCACGTAATACAGGCTGCATGGGCAAATTAACACATAAATAACAAAAACTGAGCTGCATGTGAGTGACCTATGGATCCCTATCTTTTTCAATGTATGGGGATGCGAGATGGAGTCCCCCGTCAGCATATAGCTGCAGGTAGTGCAGCCCAGGCACTTGTGGCAGCCTGCTTTGCATGTCAAAAAGTGTGTCGTGGGTTGCACCATCTTAAACCCCATCACATCATTCTTGACTACGAGATCTTTAATATTCGCACTGCGGGTATAACAAGGCATAATTCTGCTGTTTTTTAACACTTGTAAATTAGGGTCAGTGGTTATCATCGGCCACATTTGCTTAACTTTTTTGCAGGTTCTTCTACTAGCTGTGTTAAATTGGTTTACCCAGGCAACCTTGGATGACTGTGCTACAGGCGTCTTCACCTGTAGTAACTCCTGTCTATTCCTTGATCTTGCCCTGGCACATGCCTGTTTCAGTAAACCCGGGATCCAGAATAGCAGGAGATCATTTATATACCACGTATATAGCTTGATCTGTCCAGCTACCTCTCTATCCTCGAAAAACACTTGTCGCTCCACCTCCCACATGTACGCATTGGCCAGCGATGGGGCCACCGCCGACCCCATTGCACAGCCGGTATTTTGTATGAAGAACTTGCCATTAAAGAGGAAATAATTGTGAGTGTATTCCAGTAGGCTGATGAACAGATCCACATCAGCGCCCTCATACAGTGAATTATTAGTAATAAGATGTCTCACTGCTAGCCCCGCCCGATGCGGTAGGCAGGTATATAAGCTAGTTACATCGAGCATTGCTAGAACCGTGCCTGCCTGTATTGGCCCCAATTGTGAAAATTGTCTCAACAGGGAGCTGGAGTCTTTTAAGTGGGAGAAAGTAGCCTGAAAGCACGGTTGCAAGAAAAAAAATCTAAATATATAGCAATGGATTCACAGAGCGAGCCCCTGGCCGAGATGATCGGCCGGCCAGGCGGGTGCTGTGAATCCTTGTGAATCTTAGGGATTGAATAAAAGACAGGAACCACCGGATGTGGACACACCAATTTGTTGTATATTTCATTTGTAATTAAGCCCCCCATCCTGGCCTGTGTTATCATGTGGTCTAATTACACCTTATACTTAGAAGTCGGGTCACCCTCTAGTAAGCTGTAAGTATGGCTATCAGACAACAACCGATCGCACTCAGCTATATAATCACCAGTGTCCAGAATAACAATAGCACCCCCTTTATCAGCGCCCCTAATGATGATGTCTTGCCTGACACTCAAATCTTTAAGGGCACTGTATTTATTCCTCTCTTGACATGTACCTGTATACATGAGGGGGAGGATCATCCTGCAAATGTTCCAATATACATGTAAATGTTCTAATTGACGCGTTGTGCAAAACTGGTTCGAATTTTGAGCCAGATGTTAACCGTTTTGCCTGCGGGTTGGGTACCCCCTTCTGTGCATGTTCAGAATTTTTTACCAAAGTGTTCCTCGAGTTTCAAAGTTCTGTTAAATTTGAACGCTTTGACCTTCCATTGAAATGTGTCTGGTGATTTAGTGGGAACATAAGACAGACCTCTACTGAGAACGTCAGTTTCAGCCGGAGTCAAGTTGGTCCGTGATAAATAAAAAATTAGGTCCGATGCGACCCGTGTGGTCTCCCCCCCCCCCCCCCTCCCTGGTGGGTTTCTTATTTTTCCGGATGCCAGCGCCCGGGTAACAGCCCCTAAAAGGACACCTTGCGAGGAGACTGCAGAATCAGAGATCGCTGTGTCATCTGTTTCACTAGCAGACGTGCTGTATTGCGGCCTCTGTGTCCTGCACTTGAAAGATCTCACAGTCTTCCCTCTGGTTGGTGTACCTGTTGACTTGGCTAGCCAAGTGTACACTCGATGCTGCTCGTAGTCCGCCTGTACTTTATGGAGTTTATCCTTCTTGTGCTTAAGCAGCTCGAGCCTGTATGTATCCACCTGATTTTCAAGCTTATCCAGCCAGTTAATGGTTTTATCATCAGTGAGCGTCTGTAAGTGTTGTTCTTCAAACATGCGTAACTTCTCTCTTGTCAGATTGACCTCGCGGGTGGACTCATCTATAACTAAGAGCATAAGGTCCATGGCACATTTGTTAAGGACCGAGATCCACCGTCTGCAGAAGTTAGCGTTATGCCGCCCGATGGTCGGTGTGTTTTGTACGCGGAATCCCATAGGGATCTGCTTACTTCTGTAATAATCCGAGACAGTACGTCCGTGGTACATAAAATCCACTTCTCTTTTGCACAGTTTGAACAGCTCACGGAATAGCTCCTCATTTGAGGACGCCAAATTCTCTTCAAAGGCTTGCTCCTTCAGCAGGATATGTTCTGCCTCGATGTCTGAAAAGCTTAACACATCATAATTGTCGCATTGCAACAGGTAAGCCTGGGCATCACCAGGGTCCAGTTCCGACGTGGCCATGTTGTTTATGGAGGAGTCAGTGTTCCCGCACTGCAATACACACCCAGACTGATGCCAAACAAATGGCAGGCTGCAGCAGTGATGTGTTACATAAAGTTCAAAGTGCTAAGTGTAAGTGACCAGTGCTCCCGTGTCAGATTAGTGAGCCAGTGTCTGAGTAAGTAGTTCCAATGAACAAAGGTGAGGGTGCCTCGGCCTGGTGGGATCCTCAGGTAGCAGCTCCCGGTCCCCCAAATACAGTCCAGCACTTGGTCTGGCACTCCTCGTCCCTCCAGGGTATCTGCTCCGGTGCCCTCCTTAAGCAGCAATAGCTCAATGTATAGTCGATAGAAGGCGGCAAATACAGTGCAATACAACATTTAAATAGCTTACCTTCCCCTGGCCCGCCAGCCCCCACCGCGGCGACCCGTTCCACGGCGCCCGCACTTCCGGGTTTGGCTGACCCCGCCCCTCAGGAGTGACGTCATTCCGTGGACGGGTGGCGCGGCCGCTGATCGGGTAGACACAGGAAGTAAGCTCACATTGCCATGGGATACACAAATACAATGACACAGCGTGACAGACTAACAACAGTGACATGTAAACTAGGACCACCTAAGTGGAAATCAGTGCTGTAAAATAGAATCAAATCGTTAAAACCCATGGTGCACAAGACACACAATGCATCGAACATGTGTGTGATAGACAGTGTAGCAAAGTGTTAAAAATTTATTACAAAATTACATAAATCTCACATTACTGGCATATTGGTGAATCTCATTATAACATCGCCCCAATGGGCAGTCGAATTTTGAAGCGATCAAAAAACTGCCTAATGCAGTGTCACAAACATACACCTGGTCCAGGTGAGTGTATCTCAGTAATAAAAATAGCTCAAAAGCATACTGGAGGAAATACACGTTATATGTAACCAATGCTCCAGCTACCTTTCTATCCTAGCTCTAGTGGACCAATTGAAGCAGTTGTTATACTAACCCAGCCACCTGGCTTACTAATAATTCACTGTATGAGGGCCCTGATGTGGATCTGTTCATCAGCCTACTGGAATGCACTTTAACTCACAATTATTTCCTCTTTAATGGCAAGTTCTTCATACAAAATACCGGCTGTGCGATGGGGTCGGCGGTGGCCCCATCGCTGGCCAATGCGTACATGTGGGAGGTGGAGCGACAAGTGTTTTTCGAGGATAGAGAGATAGCTGGACAGATCAAGCTATATACGCGGTATATAGATGTTCTCCTGCTATTCTGGATCGGTGAGGAGGGCGTTCTGTCCAAGGTGGTAGAAGTACATAACTCTTCCAGCCCCATTAAATTCACCCTTTCTACACACGTCGGAAATTTGCTTTCTGGACATTAAAATCATGTTGCGAGGTGGAGAGTTACACACAACAGTATACACCAAGCCCACTGACCGCAACACGCTCCTCAGACACGACAGCTTCAACCCCCCAAGGCCTTAGTACAAGGCTTACCCTACTCCCAAATCCTCAGGGTGTGCAGAATCACCAGCGCCCCTGAGGGTCTGGAGGTCCAATTAGAAGCCATGACTAACAGGTTCTTACAAAGGGGCTATCCCCCGGGTTTACTGAAACAGGCATGTGCCAGGGCAAGATCAAGGAATAGACCAGAGTTACTACAGGTGAAGATGCCTGTAGCACAGTCATCCATGACGTAAGAGACATCTTGTGATCACAGTATAATCAGATACTCATGGAGAAATCAGGATTTGCATTCTGTTATTGGCTCATGTAGATACAGAAGGAATTCATAGAAAACCCAACACATTTTGTCAAAATGACTTCAAGCTGTTGGATGAAGCATATGTGCCTGGTTTGCTATTCAATTGTTATAGATCCATCATTTGTACACCTTCAAGGTGGAACATTCTATTTATTATCCCTAATTATATGGAATTACTGGATTGATTCCATTCCGTCCCAAATTGGGACATTTTTAACTATATTCTTCTAGTATCAATAACCAACCTCAACAATAGGTTCATCCTTACAGGAGGAGATACTTACCTCAATTCACCCATACCTCCATTTACTCCACTACAGCTCTGGGATTTACCCCTGAGGAAGTAATTTTGATGAAACGCATTGGTTTTTCTATGAATTCCATCTGTATCTACATGAGCCATCAGAGTGCAAATCCTGATTTCTCCATGAATAGAATGTTAGTTACAATTGTTGCAACATTTGTTATGCTGACCAACTATGCCAAAATCTTCCCCATCTGGTCAGTCCTACTCTATCACAACTATAATAAACATTGCTATTACATCAGTGTTAAACATAAGACATTACATTTATTTGATGCATTTTTTAATCTTTTTACAAGCACATGTTCTCATGCACCCGTTTCCAACTTGTGTCAGGTGCTCTCCTAGGTGTTATATTGCTGACATGCTTGGAGGTCTTACCTTTAAAAGTCCGTGTGCAGATGGGTCTCAAACAACATAGATGGTCTTATGTTTAACACTGATGTGATAGCAATAGCAAAGTTTGTAATTATGAGCGAGGGTAGGTCTGACCAAATGGGGAATAATTTGGAGCAGTTGGTCAGCTTAACATTTGTAACTAATATTCCTTCCTTATAAAGTATAGATAATACAGTTTGGAATGTCTATAATAGATATGGTGAGTGCAGAGCTTCTGTTTTTCATTTAAACAATGTGGTCACATAACACATGCACCTGATATAGGAGTGTTAAATACAGTGGATCAAGGGCCTAATGCAGACCTCATCACAGCAGCAAAATTGTTCTCTACTGGGCAAAACCATGTGCACTGCAGGTGGGGCAGATATAACATGTACAGAAAGAGTTAGATTTGGGTGGGTTATTTTGTTTCTGTGCAGGGTATATAATTACTGCTTTATTTTTACACTGCAAATTAGATTTCATTTTAAACACACCCCACCCAAATCTAACTCTCTCTGCAGATGTTAAATCTGCCCCACCTGCAGTGCACATGGGTGGTCATTCCGAGTTGTTCGCTCGGTAATTTTCTTCGCATCGCAGCGATTTTCCGCTAACTGTGCGTGCGCAATGTTCGCACTGCGACTGCACCAAGTAAATTTGCTATGCAGTTAGGTATTTTACTCACGGCATTACGAGGTTTTTTCTTTGTTCTGGTGATCGTAATGTGATTGACAGGAAGTGGGTGTTTCTGGGTGGAAGCAGGCCGTTTTATGGGAGTGTTTGAAAAAACGCTACCGTTTCTGGGAAAAACGCGGTAGTGGCTGGAGAAACGGAGGAGTGTCTGGGCGAACGCTGGGTGTGTTTGTGACGTCAAACCAGGAACGACAAGCTCTGAACTGATTGCACTGGAAGAGTCAAGTCTCGAGCTACTCAGAAACTGCACAGAGAAGTCTTTTCGCAATATTGCGAATCTTTCGTTCGCAATTTTGATAAGCTAAGATTCACTCCCAGTAGGCGGCGGCTTAGCATGTGCAAAGCTGCTGAAAGCAGCTTGCGAGCGAACAACTCGGAATGAGGGCCATGGTTTTTCCCATTAGAGAACAATTTTGATGATGCAATCAGGTCTGAATTAGGCTCCAAGTGTGTATGTGTGTATGTGTGTGAAGATATTTAAACCATGTACAATGTAAACTTCTTGTCATAGTGCAGAATACTACTAACTGTTACCGGAGATGTGATGTATTGATATGATGAACGGTTGATAATAAAGATAGTGATATGAAGTTTTTCACTTTTGAGATTTGTTTCTTTGGAAGTCTGTGATAATTACTAATCCAAGGGTTAAACAGCTGGATTGTATTTGTGCATAGTATGCTTATGTGGAGCTTGACTAATCACAGAAAGGCGGGTATTAATTGCTGTAGAGATGACAGAACACCATCCACTGACAGAATCCATAAGGATTACAACGCATTGGGTGTGGCTAAGCTGGTGACATATGCACAGTTTGAATTGAGTAGATGGTCGAAATCCCACAACAAGATCAGGACGTTCTGGTGATCCGGAAGCCAGGTATCACTTGTATTTGGGTATTATATGCGTGCTTGTATGCACTGTCATGTTTATATTGTACATGGTTTTAAACTGGTTTGAGAGGAATAAAGATTGCTGGAAAGTACTTTCACTATTGTGCGCCCTGAATACTTTGTGCTTTCACAGATTTGCTCGCATGAGGACAACTGAGTTAAGGGAGCTGCACTTACTAAAATGAGTGACATTGTGCTGCGTGAACTAATTTCAGGACTGCAGCTTTGCACTGGACATTTATGATGTTGATATACTGTATAATATAGAAGGGCAGCACATCCGTAAACTCACAAGTACTTCCCAGTGCCCTTCTGCAAGCATTCCCATCACAGAGCCCAAACACAGCAAGAGAGCAGCGGCACACAATAATGAACAGGTACACATCAGTAGATAACTGCAATGTTTCGATGCAATAAAGCATCAAAACATTGCAATTATCTAATGTGTTCATTACCATGTGCCGCTGCTCTCTATTGCTTGAGATATATTAAATATATATATCTATATATCTATACACACACAGTGCATCCGGAAAGTATTCACAGCACTTCATTTGTTCCACATTTTGTTATGTTACAGCCTTATTCCAAAATGGAATAAATAAAAATTTTTCCCTCAAAAGTCTACACACAATGGTGGTCATTCCGAGTTGTTCGCTAGCTGCTTTCGTTCGCTGCGCTGCGATCAGGCAAAAAAAACAGCACTTCTGCGCATGCAGCACAATGCGCACACACGTCGTACTATTACAACGAACGATGTAGTTTCACACAAGGTCTAGCAAAGCTTTTCAGTCGCACTGCTGGCCGCAGAGTGATTGACAGGAAGAGGGCATTTCTGGGTGTCAACTCACCATTTTCAGGGAGTGTTTGAAAAAACGCAGGCGTGCCAGGAAAAACGCAGGCGTGGCTGGCCGAATGCAGGCGTGTTTGTGATGTCAAAACAGGAACTGAACAGTCTGAAGTGATCGCAAGAGCTGAGTAGGTCTGAAGGTACTCTGAAACTGCACAAAATTATTTTGTAGCCGCTGTGCGATCCTTTCGTTCGCACTTCTGCTAAGCTAAAATACACTCCCAGTGGGAGGCGGCATAGCGTTTGCACTGCTGCTAAAAACTGCTAGCAAGCTAACAATTCGGAATGACCACCAATACCCCATAATGACAATATGAAAAAAGTTTTTTTGAGATTTTTGCAGATTAAAAATAAAAAAAATAAGAAATTACATGACATAAGTATTCACAGCCTTTGCCATGAAGTTCAAAATTTAGCTCAGGTGCATCCTGTTTCCACTGATCATCAGAGATGTTCCTACAGATTGATTAGAGTCCACCTGTGGTAAGTTCAGCTGATTGAACATGATTTGGAAAGGCACACACCTGTCTATATAAGGTCCGACACTTGACAGTGCAGTGAATTGTCTGTAGACCTCCGAGACAGGATTGTTAAGGCACAAATCTTGGGAAGGGTACAGAAAAATATCTGCAGCTTTGAAGGTTCCAATGAGCACAATGGCCTCCATCATCCGTAAATGGAAGAAGTTCAGAACCACAAGGACACTTCCTAGAGCTGGCTGGCCATCTAAACTGAGCAATCGGGGGAGAAGGGCCTTAGTCAGGGAGGTGACCAAGAACCTGATGGTCACTCTGTCAGAGCTACAGCATTCCACTGTAGAGAGAGGAGAACCTTCCAGAAATACAACCATCTCTGCAGCAATCCACCAATCAGGCCTGAATGGTAGGGTGGCCAGACGGAAGCCACTCCTTAGTAAAAAGCACATGGCAGCCCGCTTGGAGTTTGCCAAAATGCAGCTGAAGAATTCTCGGACCTTCAGAAACAAAA
Organism: Pseudophryne corroboree; assembly: GCF_028390025.1. NCBI lineage: Eukaryota > Metazoa > Chordata > Amphibia > Anura > Myobatrachidae > Pseudophryne > Pseudophryne corroboree. Next base: position 339,605,539 of record NC_086450.1, read on the forward strand.
TTCTCTGGTCCGATGAGGCAAAGATCAAACTCTTTGGCGTGAATGCCAGGCGACATGTTTGGAGGAAACCAGGCACCACTCACCAGGCCAATACCATCCCTACAGTGAAGCATGGTGGTGGCAGCAACATCCTGTGGGAATGTTTTTCAGTGGCAGAAACTGGGAGACTAGTCAGGATAGAGGGAAAGATGAATGCAGCAATGTACAGAGACATCCTGGATGAAAACCTGCTCCAGAGCGCTCTTGACATCAGACAGGGGCGACGGTTCATCTTTCAGCAGGACAATGACCCTAAGCACAAAGCCAAGATATCAAAGGAGTGGCTTCAGAACAACTCTGTGAATGCCCTTGAGTGGTCTAGACTTGAATCTGATTGAACATCTCTGGAGAGATCTGAGAATGGCTGTGCACCGACACTTCCCATCCAACCTGATGGAGCTTGAGAGGTGGTGCAAAGAGGAATGGGCGAAACTGCCCAAAGATAGGTGTGCCAAGCTTGTGGCATCGTATTCAAATAAACTTAAGGCTGTAATTGCTGCCAAAGGTGCATCAACAAAGTATTGAGCAAAGGCTGTGAATACTTATGTACATGTGATTTCTTAGTTTTTTATTTTTAATAAATTTGAAAAAATCTCAAAAAAACTTTTCACATTGTCATTATGGGGTAGTGTGTGTAGAATTTTGAGGGAAAAATGTATATTTCCATTTTGGAATAAGGCTGTAATATAACAAAATGCAGAAAAAGTGAAGCGCTGTGAATACTTTCTGAATGCACTGTATATGTTCATAGGTGATAAAACTATGCGCCTTCAGTGCTTCAAGTGCCCGTGTGCAAATATAAAAAGTGCCTTGTGAAGTGATGGTCTTAATGTGATGAGAGCCACTAGAGCCATATAGCTTCCAAAATTGTATTGTATTATGCCCTGTGCCTATAATCACCGTTGTGATAATCTGGGTGCAGACACCTTAAAAACAGAAAAATGTGATTTAAAGTGCTCCGGCTCTCAGACCCCATCAATACCCCACTGTAAACAACAGCTCCAGTATCCCCCTATGTATGATTGAGAAATACCTCACTTTAAAGCCAATGAGCTGCCTCTTAGATATCTTCAAGGTGATCCACTTGCCATCCTAAAACCAAATAATCCCAGCAAGGGTAAAGAACGCTAATAGTGTGATAAGGAGATTTATGGTAAGACCTTACCTTTGTTAAATCTGTTCTGCGAGGTACGCTGGGTTTCACAGGGATGACATCAGGGGTGTAGAGTTGGATCTTGATCCGAGGCACCAACAGGCTAAAAGCTTTGACTGTTCCCAAGATGCACAGCGCTGACTCCTCTATAACCACGCCTCTGTGCACAGGAGCTCAGTTTCCTTAACCAGTCCAATGAAGTAGCAGGTAAGAGACGATAGTAGTTAGTAGCCACATATACCAAATTCTCACGACAGGAGAAGGTACCAGCGGCTAATGCCATACAAACCCAAAGAAGCTAAGTCTGTCAGGGTGGGTGCCCTGTAGAACCCAGTGTACCTCGCAGAAAGAGGTTTAACAAAAGGTAAGTTCTTACCATAAATCTCCTTTTCTGCAGCGGGGTACACTGGGGTTCCACAGGGATAACATTGGGGATGTCCTAAAGCTGTTCCTTATGGGAGGGGACGCACTGTAGCGGGCACAAAAACCCGGCGTCCAAAGGAAGCATCCTGGGAGCCGGAAGTATCGAAGGCATAGAACCTTATGAACATGTTCACTGAGGACCACATAGCTGCCTTGCACAACTGTAAGGTCCAACAGACCGAATAGAATGGGCTTTGATGGTAGCAGGAGCTGGAAGTCCGGCCTGTACATAAGCATGTGCAATCACCATTCTAATCCATCTGGCCAAGGTCTGCTTATTAGCAGGCCAGCCATGTTTGTGAAAACCTAAAAAGAACAAAGAGAGAATCAGATCTCCTAAGTGAAGCTGTTCTCTTCACATAAATACGGAGAGCCTGTACCACATCCAAAGACTGCTCTTTGGAGGATTAACCAGGAGAGGTAAAGGCTGGAACCATAATCTCTTGGTTAAGGTGGAAAGATGACACCAACTTAGGTAGATAACCAGGACGAGTTCTAAGAACCACCCGGTCACGGTGAAAAATCAGAAAGGGTGACCTACAGGGCACGGCACACAAGTATGAAACCAGTCTAGCAGAGGCAATAGCCAGCAAGAACAAGACCTTAAGAGTAAGCCACTTAAGGTCCACAAACTCAAGAGGTTCAACTATTGTAAGGCGTCCAGAACATCAGACAAATCCCAAGGAGCCACAGGTGGGACATATGGAGGTTGAATCCGTAAAACACCCTGAGTGAATGTATGAACATCAGGGAGAGTTGCAATTTTTCTCTGAAACGATACCGACAAGGCAGAAATATGAACCTTAAGGTAGGCCAGATGAAGGCCTAAGTCTAGGCCCTGTTGCAGGAACGCCAAAAGTTTGGCTGTACTGAACTTGTATGCATCGTAATTGTTAGTTGCACACCAAGCAAATTAAGAATTCCAGACCCTATAATAAATCAAAGCAGAAGCCGGTTTACGGGCCTTCAACATAGTTTGAATGACAGCCTCAGAAAAACCTTTGGCCCTTAGTACTGAAGCTTCAAGAGCCACGCCGTCAAAGCCAGCCGGGACAAATCCTGGTAGACACAGGAGGAGGTCTGGGTGCTGCGGAAGCAGAAGAGGACGCTCTATCGAGAGACCCTGCAAGTCTGAGAACCACTGCCGTCTGGGCCACACTGGAGCGATGAGAATTAGTATTCCTCCTTCTTGCTTGAACATCCTTATCACCCTGGGCATAAGGGACACTGGTTCCGCCCAACGAAGGATTTTTGATACTTTCATCATTGCCATGCGACTTTGAGTGCCGCCTTGATGATTTATGTACGCCACCATGGTGGCGTTGTCCGACTGTACTTGACTGTACTTAAACAGGCCTGTTCTGTACCAGAGGCAGGGCTCGAGTCAACACATTGAACACTGCCCGCAATTCCAGAATGTTTATTGGGAGTAGAGATTCCTCCCTGGTCCACCAACCCTGAAGAGAGTGTTGCTCCAACACCCCGCCCCAACCCCACAGACTGGCATCCGTCATCAGAAGGACCCAGTTGGAGAACCAGAAGGGACGACCCCTGCTCAGTTGTTGGTCCTGTAGCCACCAGCTCAGTGACAAGCGGACCTCCGGAGTCAAGGAGATCATGTGAGTCCTGATCCGGTGAGGCAGGCCGTCCCATTGGGAGAGTATCAACCTCTGCAGAGGGCAGGAATGAAATTGAGAGTACTCCACCATGTTGAAAGCAGACACCATGAGGCCCAGTACTTGCATCGCCGAGTATATCGACACACATGAGCGAGAGAGGAAGCATCTTACCTTGTCCTGAAGTTTCAGGACTTTCTCCGGAGACAAAAACAACCGCTGGTTGTGGGTGTCCAATAGTGCTCCCAGGTGCACCATGCTCTGAGCAGGGCCCGGGGAAGATTTTTTCCAGTTGATGAGCCACCCGTAGGCTTGCAGGAATTGGACCGTCAGTTCCAGATGACAGAGGAGAACCTCTGGAGAGTTCGCCAGGATCAACAAGTCGTCCAGATATGACAGGATCCTGATACCCTGACGGCGGAGTAGGGCCGTCGTGACCGCCAAGACCTTGGTGAAAATTCTTTGAGCCGTGGTCAGATAGAAAGGTAAGGCCTGGAATTGAAAACGTAGGTTGCCAATAACAAACCGCAGGTATTGTTGATGTGACACTGCAATAGGTATATGCAGGTAAGCATCCTGTATGTCCAGGGATACCATATAGTCCTTGGGCTCCAAAGCCAGAACAATAGAGCGAAGCGTTTCCATACAAAATTTGGAAACTTTCACAAACTTGTTCAAAACCTTGAGGTCGAGAATGGGCCGCGAGGACCCATCCGGTTTCGGTACTAGGAACAGCGTGGAATAGTAACCCCTGCCTCTCTGAGCCAGAGGCACCGGCACTACCACTCCCGTATCCAGGAGGGATTGTACCACCAGATGGAGAGTTTTTGCTTTTACCATATCTGAAGGGATGTTTGTTGAGCAAAACTGGCGAGGGGGACATTTCTTGAAAGAGATGGCGTATACGTGAGTGATGACTTCCCTTATCCAGGCGTCCGAAGTGGTCTGTAACCATGCCTGAGCAAACTGTAGAAGTCGGCCTCCCACCTTGGGATTCCCCAGAGGGAGGCCCGCCCCATCATGCAGCAGGATGGTCTGTTTTGGAAGCACGCTGACAGGCAGCCCGGGCACGTTTGGGCTTAAGATTTGGAAGTGCAAGCCTGTTTCGGGTACGCCTGACCCTTTGCTTTACCTGGAGGTCGAAAGGAACAAAAGGAAGTACTCTTAGCCTTCGGAGCTGAAGGAGAAGTACTAGGCAGGCATGTCGTCTTAGCTGATGCCAAGTCAGCCACAATCTTTTTGAGATCTTCCCCAAAAAGAATGTTTCCCTTAAAAGGGATTACCTCCAAGGTCTTTTTAGAGTCCAGATCTACTGACAAGGACCGCAACCAGAGAATTCGGCGAGCCAGAATGGATGTAGTAGATGCCTTGGCCGCCAGGACACCTGCATCAGATGCCACCTCCTGAATATAATGAGAGGCTGTAATAATATATGAAAGACATTGTCTAGCATTATCAGGAAATTAGACGGCAGTTCCGCTTCAACTTCCTGAACCCAGGCCTCTATCGCTTTAGCAGCCCAAGAGGCCACAATAGTAGGCCAATGCACAGATCCAGCAAGACTGTAAATAGACTTTAAGCAACCCTCCACACGCTTATCCGTCGGTTCCTTCAGGGAGGTGATGGCAGTGACAGGCAGAGCAGAGGAGACCACCAGACGCACAACTTGTGAGTCCACCAGCGGCGGTGTTTCCCAATTTTTACTCAACTCTGCCGCAAGAGGATAACGAACCAGCATTTTCTTAGACAAGGAAAACTTCTTTCCAGGGTTTTCCCAGGATTCCAGACAAATATCAACCAGGTGGACAGAATGAGGTAAAACTAATTTAGTGACCTTCTGACATTTAAACTTATCTGGTTTCTTAGCGGTAGCTGGAGGCTCTTCATCATCGTCGATTTGAAGTATCAGCCTGACAGCCTCCAAGAGGTCAGGAACATCCACCTGTGTCAGAGATTCCCCATCAGAAGCATCTGCATCAGTGTCTGAAGGGTCAGTGTAAGCGCCATCTTCATCGGATGAGGTATCCGAAACGTGTGGATTGCGAGGAAGTAATGGCCCATTTAGATGACCCCCTTGGTCTTAGGTGGGTGAGAGTCAGGATTTTGCTTAGCTAGTGACTGATTTAACTGCTGTAACTGAGAGGACAGAGTATCTGCCCATGGCGGATTAACTGTAGGGACAATATGTGGCTGTAATGGCACAGGAGGTCCCATAGGGGGCACAAGTCTAATTACTAGCATAGTCAGTAAATTAGAGAAAACAGCCCAAGGTGGGTCTTGTTTTGCCCCCATTGCTGCAGACTGACCGTGGGGTATAGGACCCCCAGTACCTGAACCCTCAGCTGCTACGTTTTCCTCCGAGTAATCTGTGGCATCAGCACTGCATGGTGTAGGATCAGCCCTAGATTTATCACCTTGTGTAGCAGACATTATATGTAAGCGTAACCGTATGGTGCAATAGTACAATATAAGCAGACAAATTGCCTGACAAAAAATCCCCTGTATAGTGTGACTGCAAGGCAGAGCACAAACAGAAGATTTAAGAGGTATGTGGTGACTGAAAAACACAGAGAAAAATACCAAGGTAGTATATCCTGTGAAACACTATATTATATGATAACCCTGATGCACTTAGCCTCCGTCTGGGTACAGAATATAGGGATAGCAATATGTGTGAGATACACGAAATAGAGACCACACAGCAGCTATTGGCACACACTCAGTCACATATACAATGCAGAAATGATTACAAACAATAAGACTGCACTGGACTAGCAATACTAAGTACAATCTGTACCACTAAGTAAAGCTATATAGGTATAGAGATATAACAATGCACAGTAAAGACTGGATGTATATCACAGGGTACTTGTACAAAATATCCCTGTAGTAATGCACTGTTTCTTAACCAACACTGTCTAAAGACATGTAGAATACTTAAGTGTCCTGTAAATGCACAGTGCTAATGATGCAGGTGGCTTTACAGAGGAGACATTGCCCAGCAGTACCAGGATCAGCGCAGCTGTGTGTGTGTGTAACGGTGCCCAAACGCTGACAGGGAGTGAGGGAGGCAGAGAGATGCAGCTCCAGGGTGGGGAAAATTAGCAGTAAATGGCACCCTGGGGCAGGGGCTAAAGGTCAGAGCCTTATCCCCTTGCTGAACTTCACCACCGGGTACTGCGGGCCTTGTAAAAATGGATTATCTACAGGATCCAATCTGTGCCCAAGCCCTGGTGGTCTAGTGGGGTCCCTGCATGGCCACAGTGTCCAGTCCAGCACTCGCAGTCTGCCTCCTAGAGACCGCGCCGGATCGCGATTAGCAGCGGGGGGGGGGGGAGATAATGAATCACCGGACTCTTCCTCTGTAAGTACCCGGCGACCAGGGTGCAGGAGTATACAGCGCCGCTGGGAGGTGAGGGAGCCGCAGCATGATATGTCAGATATGAAATATAGCACTCTCAAGTGCCTATGCTGCAACCCTTGAAGTCTTTTTTCTGCATAAAAAGCTCTTTTCAGGGCTGCGCTGTTAAGATGCCTGCACTGCAGGCACTAACTTACAAACTGAGCTCCTGTACACGAAGGCGGGGTTATAGAGGAGGCGGCACTGTGCATCTTGGGAATAGTCAAAGCTTTTAGCCTGTTGGTGCCTCGGATCAAGATCCAACTCTACACACCTGATGTTATCCCTGTGGAACCCCAGTGTACCCCGCTGCAGAAATAGTTTTCACAAGTTTTATCCACAAATCAACTAAAGCACACATACACTAAGATGGACTCATACAATTAAAAATGATAAAAGTATGCTTATCTGATGTGATGCATCACTGGAGAGGTAGCGGTAATTAACCCAATACGTTTCATCCCTTTGTACAGTTTGTGGGACTTCCTCAGGAGTACAGTGTGGGTGACCATGCACCCAAAAATACTTATGTAGGCTGCCTTCATGAATAGTAATGAGATTTAATCGGCATCCGGAAACGTGTGTCTGTGTAATATAAATATACATACATACACACAAAATATGGACAAAAGTATTTGGCTACACCTGTTAATTATTGATTTCAGGCTTTTCAATCAGACCCATTGTCACAGGTGTATAAAGTAAAGCACCTAGCCATGCAGTCTCCATTTGCAAACATTTCTGATACAAAATGGGTCGTTCTGAAGAGCTCAGTGACTTCCAGTGTGGTGCTTTTCAATAAGACGGTTCGTGAAATTTCATCCCTGCTGGATATTCCATGTTCAACTGTAAGTGATATTATTAGAAATTGGAAGCATTTAGGAACAATAGAAACTCAGCCACGAAGTGGAAGACCACATCAAATCACAGAGCAGGGTCAATGACTGCTAAGGCACATTGTGCATAAATGTCACCAATGCTCTGCTGATTCCATAGATTTCCGAACTACCACTGGCATTAATGTAAGCACGAACTGTGCGGTGGGAGCTTAATGGAATGGATCATGCAAGCATCACATCACCAAGTCCAATTCCAACCACCGGATGGGAGTGGTGTAAAGCACACAGACACTGGACTGTCAAGCTGTGGAAGCGTGTTCTGTGTAGTGATGAATCACGCTTCTCTGTTTGGCAGTCAGATTGGAGACTCTTGACGTTACCAGCCTGACTGCATTATGCCAACTGTTTGGTGGAGGAGGGATAATGGTATGCGGCTGTTTTTCAAAGTTTGGGCTAGGCCCCTTATCTCCAGTGAAGGGCAATATTAATGCTTTAGCATATCAAGACATTATGGACAATGCTATGCTTTCAACATTGTGGCAACAGTTTGGGGAAGGCCCTTTTCTATTCCAACATGACTGTGTACCAGTGCACAAAGCAAGGACAATAACGACATTTGATGAGTTCGGTGTGAAAGAACTTGACTGGGCCACCAAGAGCCCTGACCTCAGTCCTCTCGAGCACCTTTGGGATGAACTGGAACAGCCAGGCCTACTCGTCCAACATCAGTGCCTGACTTCATAAATGCTCTACAGAATGAATGGGCACAAATTCCCACAGAAACACTCCAAAATCTTGTGGAAAGTCTTCCATGAAGAGTGGAAGTTGTTATAGCTGCAAAAGGGGGCCAACTCCATATTAAAGTATATGTATGTTATATTAAAGTGCAATTCGAGAAGTAGTTAGCACACATTTACTGGGCATTCCAACAATAGCGCACAGGAGTCACCTCCAAAGCAACAGAATGTTACATTCCCTGATAGGTGAAGACACCAGGCACTGGTCTCTTCCAATAGGATGTCTTTGCACCAATCAGGAAAATGTACTGTATAAAGAAACACCCATTTATTAATATTACAGTACAATGTGACAAATTAAATTAGGATATGCTCAATGTCCCATGACAGTGCCTGTTTATATGAAGACATGAATGATGCTCATGGAACTAGTTTTAACAGAAAAAAAAGTTAATCATAAATTAATAAGGCACTTTTATAATAGCAAGCAGAACCTATATGATGGTTTTATTTCCTCCATTATGAGTATTCCCACCAAAGCATTTAATCTTGTGTTTTGTAAAGGATTTACTGTAAAGAGGATACACAGGAGGAGGTCTTTGTGATAGGTAAATAAGCACAGACACCATGAAAGATTAGCACACATGCAAGAAACAAAGATAATTGCGTAAGGCTTGCAAAAAAAAGAACTAATGGAAAGTAGTTTAGCCCATCATACCAAACTAAAATGACTTTGTAGATTTACTTAAAGACATTTTCTAGCAGAAATGCTATGAGCATGAGTCACTAGGTATTCCATCAACCAACCGGGGCCTGTAAACTGCTTGTTCTGTACCTTAGCAACCAAAGCTTCATGAAAGATAACAGGCTTCTTACAGGCTGTTTGAAACATCAGAGCTAGGAAATGGTTGGCACTTTCTCTCTCCAAGCTTTGATAAATAGCCTCCTTAATGTGTTTTTACAGATATGCCTTCATTTACCCTTTTTAAGCTACGGAGATTCAACCTTCTGTACCGGTTTCTTAGTTTAGTGCTCGTTTTGCATTTTAGCTACATCCAAAGCCACTTACAGGATACTAGGCCCTTGGATTCAGAAATTTTTATGACAATGAGAGGGATAGGTGTATATTGCAGGAGGGAGGGGGGGGGGGGGTGATTAGTGTTAGGTTGCAAGAGCAGGTGGTTAGGTTTACAGTGATCCGTTGGGATTGTGCTGACAGTCTTCTGCTGGGATCTAGACACCCAGGATTTCATACCCAACCCGGGGCAGGATATATGGCAGAGGTCACTTTATTTTCAGTCTTGACTTTTCACAAAAATTGTCCATGTTGCACACAGCTTCTGCCTATTGATGTGCCACTATACACTCTTCATGCCATAAGGCGCAAGACACCCAACGTGACCTAGGCACTCCAAGATTAGTCACATACTGTATTTTACACCTTAGTCACAGTGCAAATGCAGCAAAATATACATGGTAAGAACTTACCGTTGAGAACGGTATTTCTCCAAAGTCCACAGGATAACAATGGGATATGATGGAGCGACAGCAGATTGGCACCAAACGATCACAAGCTTTCAGGCCTCCCAGGATGCAATGAGCCCGTCCATGGGGGTAATTCCAAGTTGATCGCAGCAGGATTTTTGTTAGCAGTTGGGCAAAACCATGTGCAGTGCAGGGGAGGCAGATATAACCTGTGCAGAAAGAGTTAGATTTGGTTGGGTTATTTTATTTCTGTGCAGGGTAAATACTGGCTGCTTTATTTTTACAGTGCAAATTAGATTGCAGATTGAACACACCACACCCAAATCTAACTCTCTCTGCACATGTTAAATCTGCCTCCCCTGCAGTGCACATGGTTTTGCCCAACTGCTAACAAAAATCCTGCTGCGATCAACTTGGAATTACCCCCCATATATCCCCGCCCACTGACTCAGGCAAATCAGTTGGATTCCAAAGCATCTAGGCAGGAGCATCATGTAGAGCCCTAATCAGGTGAGAAGAACACACATGCACACCTTTCCGTACAAGAAGGAAGAGGTTAGTGAGTAGCAAGATCCCCAAATCAGGTGCATCAGGGTAGGATCCCTGTGGACTTAGGAGAAATACAGTTATCAACAGTAAGTTCTTACCATAAACGTATATTTCTCCGGCAGGGTCCACAGAATAACAATGGGATTTCACAAAGCAATTTTAGTGATGGGGACGCTCCTGATTGGACAGGAGACCCTTCCGCCCGAATTCAGCAACATGAGAGGCAAAAGTATCCAAGCATAATCTCTAATGAATGTGTTAATGGAAGACTATGTGGCTGCCTTACATATCTGTTCTGCTAAAGCCCCATGTAGTGTTGCCTATGAAGGACCTACCTTACAAGTAGAGTGAACAGAGACATAAGCCAGAACAGGGAGATCCGCTTGAGAATATGCTTCCGAAATAGTCATTCGAAGCCCTCTAGCCAGTGTCTATTTATTAGCAGGCCATCCTCTCTTGTGAATTCCATAGAAAATGGAGAGAATGGAGAGAATGGAGAGAATCTGTCTTTCTGATGGCACTGGTGTGATCCACATAGATCCTTAATGCTCGGACTACATCCCATGATGCATCCCCCGGATAAAGACTCGATACCTGAGAAAACCGGTGGAATTTAGACACCACCTTAGGAAGATACCCAGACCTAGTTCTGAGAACGGCTTTATCTGGATAAAAAAAAAAAATTCAGAATGAGAACATGACTGCGCTCCTAAATCTGACACGCTTCTAGCTGATGCATAGTCAGTAGAAAGAGAACTTTAGCTGTCAACCATTTAAGATCCACTTTATTAAGTGGCTCAAACAGCGCAACTGGAAGGGCTTTGAGGACTAGACTTAAGTCCCAAGGCACTGTATGAGGAACAAAAGGAGGTTGAATGTGCAGCATTCCCTGGAAAAAATACACATCCTGTAAATTGGGAATTTTCTTTTGGAACCATACAATGCCGATACTTGTACTCTTAAGGAAGCCACCTTATCTATTCCCGCCTGAAGGAAATCGAAGACCCTGGAAACTTGAAAAGATTTCGGGTCCATATTTCTTTCACTGCACAATGAATATAGGCCTACCTTATTCGGTGATAAATGCGAGCTGAGACAGGTTTCCTCGCTCTGAGCATTGTTTGAATTACCTATAGCGAGAATCCTCTTGACTTCAGGATAGAGGTCTCAAGAGCAACGCCGTCAACGGTAATCGATCCAGATACCTGTGATAACAAGGACCCTGCATTAGTAGATCTGGACGTTGAGTGAGCAGAAATGGAGCATCCATCGACATTCTCTGCAGACCTGTGTACCAATGCCTTCTGGGCCAAGCCGGAGCTATTAGAATCACGGCACCCTTTGCTTCTTTTATCTTCCTTACCACCCTGGTAGCAGGATGATCGGAAGAAATAGATACGCTAGATGAAAATCCCATTTCACAATGCGTCCACAAAGATCGCTCCGGGATCCTTTGTTCTTGCCCCGTATGCGGGCACTTCGTTCAGACGGGACGCCATGAGATCTCTGGCAAACCCCACTTGTCTACCATAGTCTGAAAGACTTCCGCATATAGAGCCCAATCGCTTGCTTGAATGGTGTGTCGACTGAGAAAGTCCGCTTCCCGAAACGAAATACTGCGGACAATGCTGGAAGATGGAGTTCTGCCCACTTTTAGTATGCGACTTACCTCCTTCATTGCCATTTGGCTGCACGTTCCTCCCTGATGGTTGAGGTACGCCCCTGCTATTAAATTGTCCGAGCAGATCTGAACTGGTCTTCCTTGAAGAGTGTCCTTTGGCTGAATCATTGCCATGTATATGGCCCGAAGTTCTAACATTTATTGGCAGGCAACTTTCTTCTGTGGTCTATTGTCCCTGGAACCATAATCTTTTGGACACCGCTCCCCAGGCCTGAAGACTGGCATCTGTTGTCAGGATCCCCCATATGATATCCAAAAAGGTTCTCCCTTTGTCTAGATGGGATGTCTGTAGCCACGAGGCTGATGACTTTCTTACCTTGTGTGAAAGTCCCATAGTCCATTTCTTTATTGTCTGATGTATTCCATTCCATCTGGCCAGAATCAGACGCTGCCGAGGTCTTGAGTGGAATTGTTCAAACTCCACCATGTTGATTGTTGACACCATCAAACCCATCAGTCACATAACTGCGTGGATTGATATTGTTTGACTGTGTAGCAACTCCTGAGTACTTGACTGTACCTTGGATATCTTGTTCCAAGGTAATCAATTTTCTGCAGACCTGAATTCAGTACAGCCCCACAGTAAGTCATCCGTTGTGACGGAATCAGAGGTGACTTTGCCCAATTTATGAACCACATGTGCCACTGCAGACAAGTCACTGTCTGTTGGAGATGGGACAGCAGCTTTTCCTGTGATTGTGCCAGGATAAAAAAAAAAAAAAAAGGTGGTTGAGGTATGGCAATTTTCTTATCCCCTTCTTGCGGAGATAAGCTGCCATAATCATCATAATTTTGGTACATACTCTGGGGGCTGTGGCTAATCCAAAGAGTAAGGTCTGGAACTGAAAATGTTGCTGGAGGATGGTGAACCTTAAGATAACACTGATGGAACAGTGCTATAAGAACCTGTAGGTAAGCATCCTGACTATCCAGGGATACCATGTAATCTCATGGCTCCATACACAAACTATGGAGCGCAACGTCTCCATGTGAACTGTGGTACCCAAACTTATCTGTTTGGGATTTTGAGAATGGGGTGAAAGGATCCTTCTGAACCCAAACCCGGTTGGAGTAAAAACCCCTGTCCCTAATGTGCAGGGTTTACTGGAATGACTATTCCTGACAAAAATAAGATTTTACTTACCGATAAATCTATTTCTCGTAGTCCGTAGTGGATGCTGGGACTCCGTCAGGACCATGGGGAATAGCGGCTCCGCAGGAGACAGGGCACAAAATTTAAAAGTTTGACCACTAGGTGGTGTGTACTGGCTCCTCCCCCTATGACCTTCCTCCAAGCCTCAGTTAGGATACTGTGCCCGGACGAGCGTACACAATAAGGAAGGATTTTGAATCCCGGGTAAGACTCATACCAGCCACACCAATCACACCGTACAACTTGTGATCTGAACCCAGTTAACAGTATGACAAACGTAGGAGCCTCTGAACAGACGGCTCACAACAACAACCCGATTTTTTTGTAACAATAACTATGTACAAGTATTGCAGACAATCCGCACTTGGGATGGGCGCCCAGCATCCACTACGGACTACGAGAAATAGATTTATCGGTAAGTAAAATCTTATTTTCTCTGACGTCCTAGTGGATGCTGGGACTCCGTCAGGACCATGGGGATTATACCAAAGCTCCCAAACGGGCGGGAGAGTGCGGATGACTCTGCAGCACCGAATGAGAGAACTCTAGGTCCTCCTTAGCCAGGGTATCAAATTTGTAGAATTTTACAAACGTGTTCTCCCCTGACCACGTAGCTGCTCGGCAGAGTTGTAATGCCGAGACCCCTCGGGCAGCCGCCCAAGATGAGCCCACCTTCCTTGTGGAATGGGCCTTGACAGATTTAGGCTGTGGCAGGCCTGCCACAGAATGTGCAAGTTGAATTGTGCTACAAATCCAACGAGCAATCGTCTGCTTAGAAGCAGGAGCACCCAGCTTGTTGGGTGCATACAGTATAAACAGCGAGTCAGATTTTCTGACTCCAGCCGTCCTTGAAATATATATTTTCAATGCTCTGACAACGTCCAGCAACTTGGAATCCTCCAAATCGCTAGTAGCCGCAGGCACCACAATAGGCTGGTTCAGGTGAAACGCTGAAACCACCTTAGGCAGAAAGTGAGGACGCGTCCGCAGTTCTGCCCTGTCCGAATGGAAAATCAGATATGGGCTTTTATACGATAAAGCCGCCAATTCTGACACTCTCCTGGCTGAAGCCAGGGCCAGTAGCATGGTTACTTTCCATGTAAGATATTTCAAATCCACCGATTTGAGTGGCTCAAACCAATGGGATTTGAGAAAATCCAAAAACTACATTAAGGTCCCACGGTGCCACTGGGGGCACAACCGGGGACTGTATATGTAGTACTCCTTTTACAAAAGTCTGTACTTCAGGAACTGAAGCCAATTCTTTCTGGAAGAAAATCGACAGGGCCGAAATTTGAACCTTAATGGACCCTAATTTGAGGCCCATAGACAATCCTGTTTGCAGGAAATGTAGGAATCGACCCAGTTGAAATTCCTCCGTCGGGGCCTTCCTGGCCTCACACCACGCAACATATTTTCTCCAAATGCGGTGATAATGTTGTGCAGTCACCTCCTTCCTGGCTTTTACCAGGGTAGGGATGACCTCTTCCGGAATGCCTTTTTCCCTTAGGATTCGGCGTTCAATCGCCATGCCGTCAAACGCAGCCACGGTAAGTCTTGGAATAGACACGGTCCCTGCTGAAGCAGGTCCCGTCTTAGAGGTAGAGGCCACGGATCTTCCGTGAGCATCTCCTGAAGTTCCGGGTACCAAGTTCTTCTTGGCCAATCCGGAGCCACGAGTATCGTTCTTACTCCCCTTTGCCGTATAATTCTCAGTACTTTTGGTATGAGAGGCAGAGGAGGAAACACATACACTGACTGGTACACCCATGGTGTTACCAGAGCGTCTACAGCTATTGCCTGAGGGTCTCTTGACCTGGCGCAATACCTGTGACAGTGCTAACACATGATTTTCTGCCCAGCGGAGAATCCTTGCAGCTTCTGCCATTGCCCTCCTGCTTCTTGTGCCGCCCTGTCTGTTTACGTGGGCGACTGCCGTGATGTTGTCCGACTGAATCAACACCGGCTGACCCTGAAGCAGAGGTTTTGCCAGGCTTAGAGCATTGTAGATTGCTCTTAGCTCCAGTATATTTATCGAAGAGACGTCTCCAGGCTTGACCACACGCCCTGGAAGTTTCTTCCCTGTGTGACCGCTCCCCAGCCTCTCAGGCTGGCATCCGTGGTCACTAGGACCCAGTTCTGTATGCCGAATCTGCGGCCCTCTAACAGATGAGCACTCTGCAACCACCATAGCAGAGACACTCTTGTCCTTGTGGACAATTTTATCCGCTGATGCATCTGCAGATGCGATCCGGACCATTTGTCCAGCAGATCCCACTGAAAAGTTCGTGCATGGAATCTGCCGAATGGAATCGCTTCGTAAGAAGCTACCATTTTTCCCAGGACTCTTGTGCATTGATGCACAGATACTTTTCCTGGTTTTAGGAGGTTCCTGACTAGATCGGATAACTCCCTGGCTTTCTCCTCCGGAAGAAATACCTTTTTCTGAACAGTGTCCAGAATCATCCCTAGGAACAACAGACGTGTCGTCGGGATCAGTTGGGATTTTGGAAAGTTCAGAATCCACCCGTGTTGTTGGAGCACTACTTGGGTTAGTGCTACTCCGACCTCCAGCTGTTCTCTGGATCTTGCCCTTATCAGGAGATCGTCCAAGTAAGGGATAATTAAGACGCCTTCTCTTCGAAGAAGGATCATCATTTCGGCCATTACCTTGGTAAAGACCCGGGGTGCCGTGGACAATCCAAACGGCAGCGTCTGAAACTGATAATGACAGTTTTGGACCACGAACCTGAGGTACCCTTGGTGAGAAGGACAAATTGGAACATGAAGGTAAGCATCCATGATGTCCAAGGACACCATAAAATCCCCTTCTTCCAGATTCGCTATCACTGCTCTGAGTGACTCCATCTTGAACTTGAATTTTTGTATGTACAGGTTCAGAGATTTTAGATTTAGAATCGGTCTTACCGAGCCGTCCGGCTTCGGTACCACAAATAGCGTGGAGTAATACCCCTGTCCCTGTTGTAGGAGGGGTACCTTGACTATCACCTGCTGAGAATACAGCTTGTGAATGGCCTCCAATACCGTCGCCCTGTCGGAGGGAGACGTTGGCAAAGCAGACTTTAGGAAACGGCGAGGAGGGGACTTCTCGAATTCCAACCTGTAACCCTGAGATACTACCTGCAGGATCCAGGGGTCCACCTGCGAGTGAGCCCACTGTGCGCTGAAATGTTTGAGGCGACCCCCCTCCGCCCCTGAGTCTGCTTGTAAGGTCCCAGCGTCATGCTGACGCCTTTGTAGAAGCCGGGGAGGGCTTCTGCTCCTGGGAAGGAGCTGCTTGTTGCAGTCTCTTACCCTTTCCTTTGCCTCGGGGCAAATAGGAATGTCCTTTTGCTCGTTTGTTCTTATAGGAACGAAAGGACTGTGGCTGAAAAGCCTGCGGCTTTTTCTGCTGGGAGGTGACCTGGGGTAAAAAGGTGGATTTTCCGGCCGTTGCCGTGGCCACCAGATCCGATAGACCGACCCCAAATAATTCCTCCCCCTTATACGGCAATACTTCCATATGTCGTTTGGAATCCGCATCACCTGACCACTGGCGCGTCCATAAACTTCTTCTGGCAGATATGGACATCGCACTTACTCTTGATGCCAGAGTGCAAATATCTCTCTGTGCATCTCGCATATAAAGAAATGCATCCTTTAACTGCTCTATAGTCAGTAAAATACTGTCCCTATCCAGTGTATCAATATTTTCAGACAGTGACTCCGACCAAGCCACGCCAGCACTGCACATCCAGGCTGAGGCGATTGCTGGTCTCAGTATAACACCCGTATGTGTGTATATACTTTTTAATGTATTCTCCAGCCTCCTATCAGCTGGATCCTTGAGGGCGGCCGTATCAGGAGACGGTAACGCCACTTGCTTTGATAAGCGTGTGAGCGCCTTATCCACCCTAGGAGGTGTTTCCCAGCGCACCCTAACCTCTGGCGGGAAAGGGTATAATGCCAATAACTTCTTTGAAATTAGCAGTTTGCTATCTGGGGTAACCCACGCTTCATGACACACTTCATTCAGTTCCTCTGATTCAGGAAAAACTATCGGTAGTTTTTTCACACCCCACATAATACCCCTTTTTGTGGTACTTGCAGTATCAGAGATATGCAAAGCCTCCTTCATTGCCGTGATCATATAACGTGTGGCCCTACTGGAAAATACGTTTGTTTCTTCACCGTCGACACTGGATTCAGTGTCAGTGTCTGTGTCGACCGACTGAGGTAAAGGGCGTTTTACAGCCCCTGACGGTGTCTGAGACGCCTGGACAGGTACTAACTGGTTTGCCGGCTGTCTCATGTCGTCAACCGACTTTTGTAGCGTGCCGACACTATCCCGTAATTCCATAAACAAAGCCATCCATTCTGGTGTCGACTCCCTAGGGGGTGACATCACCATTACAGGCAATTGCTCCGCCTCCACGCCAACATCGTCCTCATACATGTCGACACACACGTACCGACACACAGCAGACACACAGGGAATGCTCTGATAGAAGACAGGACCCCACTAGCCCTTTGGGGAGACAGAGGGAGAGTTTGCCAGCACACACCCAAGCGCTATAAATATATATAGGGACAACCTTAATAAGTGTGTTCCCTTTATAGCAGCTCAAATATTATAAATATCGCCAATAAGTGCCCCCCCTCTCTGTTTTTACCCTGTTTCTGTAGTGCAGTGCAGGGGAGAGTCCTGGGAGCCTTCCTCGCAGCGGAGCTGGGCAGGAAAATGGCGCTGTGTGCTGAGGAGAATAGGCCCCGCCCCCTTTTCGGCGGGCTTCTTCTCCCGGTTTTTTTGGAACCTGGCAGGGGTTAAATACATCCATATAGCCCCAGGGGCTATATGTGATATATTTTAGCCAGAATAGGTATATTACATTGCTGCCCAGGGCGCCCCCCCAGCGCCCTGCACCCTCAGTGACCGCTGGTGTGAAGTGTGCGGAGAGCAATGGCGCACAGCTGCAGTGCTGTGCGCTACCTCATGAAGACTGAGACGTCTTCTGCCGCCGGTTTCTGGACCTCTTCTCTATTCGGCATCTGCAAGGGGGTCGGCGGCGCGGCTCCGGTGACCCATCCAGGCTGTACCTGTGATCGTCCCTCTGGAGCTAGTGTTCAGTAGCCTAAGAAGCAAATCCATCCTGCACGCAGGTGAGTTCACTTCTTCTCCCCTAAGTCCCTCGTTGCAGTGAGCCTGTTGCCAGCAGGACTCACTGAAAATAAAAAACCTAACAAACTTTTTCTAAGCAGCTCTTTAGGAGAGCCACCTAGATTGCACCCTGCTCGGACGGGCACAAAAACCTAACTGAGGCTTGGAGGAGGGTCATAGGGGGAGGAGCCAGTACACACCACCTAGTGGTCAAACTTTTAAATTTTGTGCCCTGTCTCCTGCGGAGCCGCTATTCCCCATGGTCCTGACGGAGTCCCAGCATCCACTAGGACGTCAGAGAAAGCAATTTCTCAACTGCTTATTGCAAACCCCTGTCCTTCGCCTCTACCAGAGACGGACTGGAACAGAAGAACCTTCGCGGAAGATGCTTCTAGAAGGGAAAGCATAATCTAAAGATACTGCTTCTTGCACCCAGGCATCTGTTTGTAGACTGCTACCAGATCTGTGCAAACTGAAGTAGTCAGCCCCCTATCCTTTTTGGGGTCCCCCAGACGGAGGCCTGCACCATCATGCTGATGGCTTATCCTCTGGTTTGGAAGCTGGCCCCCTGGTTGCCTTTGCCTTACCAAACTTATTGTATTGGGGCTGTTACGGTCTTTTATGACCGACAAAGCCGAAACCAGACCCCTAGTTTTGGGGTTAGATGTGGAAGGAAACGTGACCTTCTTGGAGTCTGTTTCTGACTCCAGAATATCTGTTAACTCCTTCCCAAACAGAAACTTCCAGCCAAAGGCAGTTTCCAGAACCTTCTTTGATTCTGAATCAGCTTTCCATGTATAACTCTGCGAGCAGCTCTTGTTAATGCTGATGCCCTAGAACATTAGTGTCCATATGAGCTATATGGGATTCTTGCTCCCTTGCAGGTGCAGAAAACCTGTCTTCCAGAACCTCAGCCCAGTGTACCTACAGCCCAGTGTACCTACAGCCCCTGGTATTACAAGGTGGTCTCTCATCCAAGAACTAACCAGGCTCAACACTGCTTAGCTTCCAAGATCTAGTGAGATTGGGTCTATCCAGTGTAGTGTGGCTGTAGATTGCAAGGTGAAGTCATGGCTGGCCTTATGACTGCCCCAGAGACAATGTGGTTTTCAGAAAACGATCCCTCTTTTGACGTTGACGGCAAAGGCCATATAGATTTTCGCACTATTGATGATATGTGTATCTACATTAGGAGGCACTTCCTATTTTTAAACAGTCCCCAGTTGGAAAATATTTGGAATCCCATTTACTGGGAACCTGTAATCCTTACTGGGTATAGCCCAAACCTTTTCCATGATTTCCATCAGCTGCTGGGGTCCCCCATGAGGAGGCCCTGTTTTTTTTTTTTTTAGAACACTTAAACCTAGGTACCTTATTTTTTAACTAGAGATGAGCGGATTCGGTTTTACTCAGATTTACTCGGTTCTCAAAACGGCATTTGATTGGCTATCCAAAACAAGTGACATCTGTGAGCCAATAAGATGCCGTTTTGAGTACCGAGTAAATCAGAGTAAAACCGAATCCACTCATCTCTATTTTTAACACAGGCTCTGCTGATCCTCTGAGGACAGAAAGGCCTTTACTGCTCTTATTATTTCAGCTATATTCACTGAGCTGATACTCTACTTCGGCATACAAAGAACAGGTAGAGGGTATGCAGTAGAGATGAGCGGATTCGGTTTTACTCGGTTCTCAAAACCGAATCTTATTGGCTATCCAAAACACGTGACATCCGTGAGCCAATAAGATTCGGTTTTGAGAACCGAGTAAAACCGAATCTGCTCATCTCTAGTATGCAGAGCTTTCGTCAGATGAATAATCATGTGTAGCCTGTGCAGTTGATTTATTTACACTCGGTTTATCAGCTTGTTTTATTGGAGAAGCTGTTGGGGATACCGTAGGTAGAAAGCTGCATGTATGGGTTAATAGTGAACCCTATTCCTGGTATTGACGCTGTAGGAATTAACCTTTCAGCTATACTGGACAAGCTCTGAGCAAACATCGCCCAAGGGGGATCTATCTGTAGATGACGTAGTTCAATGATCTGTCTTGGGTTATGCTGAAAAGCAAAATCATTTTACACAAACCATCCTGTACCAGATCAGAGAGAATAACAGTTTTTGCAACACATGATATGAGTGTTGGTGTTACTGTAAGTATACTTTGTCACTTTTGCCACTCCTAGACATAAATAATCAGCACTTTGAGTGTACTACACAATTTGTGACTGTAACCACTTTATCGTTCTAAAGTGATATCAATCTGACCCTTACCCATACACCCGCATTGAGGATCAGAAGACCAACTGACAAACATATATAAAAAAGTCAGCATCACACTAGCAGTCAGTCACATGTTATATATTAGTCATATGAGTACATAATCAACTACAAACACATTTCAAAGTATGTAGGTGTACATATTACTGAATTCTGTTTTATACAGATCTTAACATATTCAGACGCAATGCGAAGAAAGCCACAGTAATGTACACAGACTCATATGCAATAGGCACTTAAATTTAACTATTCATACTGACAAAAGTAGATAGAAATTTAGTGCTGAATAACCCGTACTCAGAGTGGGATACAGGGAGACTGACCTCACTTCCAAGATCGATCAATACGTTAGCGAACGCTGAGTGGATCCAGACGCTACTAGTGTACACCGCCGCTCCGGGAACTTTGAGTCTGCGCATACAGACTCACTGGCCATACAGACACCTGTATTGCGACCGGGTCTCCTCGCAGTAGCGCTTAGTGAACACAGACGCAGCGGCCTATGCTGCGACCGAGACGGAAGTGAGGCAACAGTTCATGGCGGGAGACTCACAGAAACTGGTCATGAACTGGGGGGGGAGGGGTGACCAGGAGAGTGTCTAACTCCCCACCGCTGACATCAACCCTAGGGATCGCAGCCTCATACTATTCCTGGTGCCTTATGATCCCTAAGGCCTTGCGCTGGAGAACCCGTGGTGGCGGCGCGCCAGCTGTTTGGTAGTCTCCTTCCAATACAGTGCGGCTGTGTCCGTATTCCCCGACTACAGGGAACGGATGCCTTACCTTCTCCCCGTGCTCAGGCCACAGCCTGGTAACGTCTGCTGGACCTGCTAGTACATCCGACACAGATGCCCGCCGAGACAGCACTGTACACATGGGTAAGCATTGTTGCGACCCGGCAGAAAGATGTTTGAGCGACTTTCCAATATGCGTATAAGACACTTAAGAAAGATCACTCAAAAACAGACTATAAAAATAAAAGAAAGCTTAGGGCTGCCATAGAACAGCAGCCCTCTGACCATGGTCCGGCTCCTGCCGCACCAAACAAAAAACTGATTTGCCTGAGCCAGTGGGCGGGGATATATGGACGGGCCCGTTGCATCCTGGGAGGCCTGAAAGCTTGTGATCGTTTGGTGTCAATCCGCTGTCGCTCCATCATATCCCATTGTTATCCTGTGGACCCTGCCAGAGAAAAGCTGCTTACAGTGTACTAGAACTGCTACTTTAAACTGACAGGAATTAGTTTTACACAGTACAGTCACCGATTGAGCACAAAAAAAAAAAAAACCTGCAGCTATTCATATTAAAGCCCTTTTATTATTTATTTACCAGTTATTTATATAGCGCACACATAGTCCGCAGCGCTTTACAGAGAATATTTGGCCATTCACATCAGTTTTTGCACAGAATCATTCTGATTCAGTACAGGATCCCAGCAGTCTTAAGACAGACGCAAGAATCCGTACAAGCAGTATACCGACAGCAAGCACAGCGCATCCCCTCGTGGGTTTGCTACGCTTCTGGGCTGGTGGCGAGCTTCATTTGCCACACTACTTCATTCCCCTCAGGGGGGGTGGCATGGACCACCCCCCCCGAGTGGGGATTCCGGCATCAGTAGCCTGACTACCGGGATTCAGACTGTCCTACACAGCTGTACAAACACAAATCCCAGTTGCTTGTGCATTTTAGTAACACAAATCAGTCACTCAGTTTTATTGATGTGAATAAGACGCACATTGAGCAAAAAGACTGTTCGCGCAGCTGAGTTACCCGGTACCTGGCACAGCAAGAAGGGCTATGTAGTGCAACTGAAGCTACAGTCTCAAAGGACACATCTGCACAATGCCAGCGACCGAGTTGCATATTCAGTATAGAAAGGATGTACTGCTTCTGGCCTTCACTTTCAGAAACCAACATGCTAGAAATCAAATTCTGGAGTTAACCAAGCACGGGATATAGAATTAAATGCAAACCTGTGTGTAGAGCATAGCCGGTGGGGTTTCAGTGTGCATACTCTGGACCCTCCAGTATGCAAGTGCGAGCAATGTAAAGTCATTCACAATTGCAACTATTTGTACCTGGGCATGCTCACATAGGCAAAATTCGGGGAGGACCTGTTGACGTTAACTGTTACACGATGGTAATTTCCAAACTAAGCATAAGGATAGGCACTGCTTTCTCACAGATGCATACAACCGTTACATGCAAACATACAATTTTTTTTCCCCCATTCACACAAAAGCAGGTACACTTAAACTCTGCATTAGGCCTAAAATCTGTAACACATTGGATATAGCCAATGTTTGCTACGTAGTTACTCTGTTACACAAATTGAAAGAATTTGTACAACATCACTGCAACCAGCTTACATTTTTTCCATTTACCAGCTCTCAATCTAAAAATAAATACTGGCATTATTTAATAGGCATTGGGAAGAATGCTCAGTTAGTAGGTCTACAAAAATTAATCTGCAGTCAAAAGTGTTATCTGCCCTGAATGCTGTTCATCACCTCTAAACCAGTTAATAGTCAGGGAGGACAGAGGGAGAGATCACTAATCCTAGGGTAAAGTCCCCTAACACTGTTAAACCTGTACCCCTCTGTGCCTTATAACCTCCAGCAAAGGCAAGACCAGGGATAATAGGCGGACTGTATTGGGCATATACAGTTGTAAGATGGCGCCTGCTACTAGCTCTGCTGTAGAAGAAAAGAGACAGTTAACAGCCAAAGGAGAGAGACACTAATCCACGATGCTAGACGCACCCTCCTGTGGAGCTGCAAATGAGACCCCAACCATTGGTTTGAGGAGGTCCAGTTGGAAAAGGTTGTGACAGAAAAATCGACCGAACTGTAGAGCCTCAAAGACCGCAACCATCCTTCTAAACAGACGAATGCACCAATGAAACAATACTATCTTTGATCTGAGGACCTTCCAAATCAGGAGTCTTAACTACCACCCCATTGCTTTTACTAAAACCCAGATCAAAAATTGTACTTTAATTGCAAAGACATAACCCCCAATTACTCTGTCCTTCATATTTACCTTCTTATGGTTACAACAAAATACCTATTAGTAAACCATTAAATGGCAGTTTTCACCATCACCTAGTTCAATGAAACAGCTATTGGCATGGTCCAGCTTCTTGGAACATTACACTAACCCCTCTACAAGTCATTTGGAAGTACAGCCAGAGTATGTTAGACATCAGGGCAATGATTAACAATTCAAACCGAACTGTCGATTTGCTATTGGTGTTCTATTTAACTGCACCCAACGTCAAGGACTGACTGTATACATTACCAAATTTGGGGAAGTTTCCTATTAAACTCTCATGGTAAACACTTACCCAATAAACATACAAGCAAGACAAAAAAAATAAAAAAAAAATAAGAATTTACTTACCGATAATTCTATTTCTCGTAGTCCGTAGTGGATGCTGGGGACTCCGTCAGGACCATGGGGAATAGCGGCTCCGCAGGAGACAGGGCACAAAAATAAAGCTTTAGGATTAGGTGGTGTGTACTGGCTCCTCCCCCTATGACCCTCCTCCAAGCCTCAGTTAGGATACTGTGCCCGGACGAGCATACACAATAAGGAAGGATATTGAATCCCGGGTAAGACTCATACCAGCCACACCAATCACACCGTATAACTTGTGATCTGAACCCAGTTAACAGTATGACAAACGTAGGAGCCTCTAAACAGACGGCTCACAACAATAACAACCCGAATTTGTTTGTAACAATAACTATGTACAAGTATTGCAGACAATCCGCACTTGGGATGGGCGCCCAGCATCCACTACGGACTACGAGAAATAGAATTATCGGTAAGTAAATTCTTATTTTCTCTAACGTCCTAAGTGGATGCTGGGGACTCCGTCAGGACCATGGGGATTATACCAAAGCTCCCAAACGGGCGGGAGAGTGCGGATGACTCTGCAGCACCGAATGAGAGAACTCAAGGTCCTCCTCAGCCAGGGTATCAAATTTGTAGAATTTTGCAAACGTGTTTGCCCCTGACCAAGTAGCAGCTCGGCAGAGTTGTAATGCCGAGACCCCCCGGGCAGCCGCCCAGGATGAGCCCACTTTCCTTGTGGAATGGGCCTTGACAGATTTAGGTTGTGGCAAGCCTGCCACAGAATGTGCAAGTTGAATTGTGCTACAAATCCAACGAGCAATCGTCTGCTTAGAAGCAGGAGCACCCATCTTGTTGGGTGCATACAATATAAACAGTGAGTCAGACTTTCTGACTCCCGCCGTTCTTGAAATATATATTTTCAATGCCCGGACCACGTCCAACAACTTGGAATCCTCCAAATCGTTAGTAGCCGCAGGCACAATAGGCTGGTTCAGGTGAAACGCTGACACCACCTTAGGCAGAAAATGAGGACGCGTCCGCAGTTCTGCCCTGTCCGTATGGAAAATCAGATATGGGCTCTTATATGATAAAGCCGCCAATTCTGATACTCTCCTGGCTGAAGCCAGGGCCAGTAGCATGGTTACTTTCCATGTAAGATACTGC
Source organism: Pseudophryne corroboree (assembly GCF_028390025.1). NCBI lineage: Eukaryota > Metazoa > Chordata > Amphibia > Anura > Myobatrachidae > Pseudophryne > Pseudophryne corroboree. The sequence goes on from NC_086450.1 coordinate 339,630,575, forward strand.
AACTCCACCGATTTGAGCGGCTCAAACCAATGGGATTTGAGAAAATCCAAGACTACATTAAGATCCCACGGTGCCACTGGGGGCACAACCGGGGGCTGTATATGTAGTACTCCTTTTACAAGTCTGGACTTCAGGAACTGAAGCCAATTCTTTTTGGAAGAAAATCGACAGAGCCGAAATTTGAACCTTAATGGACCCCAATTTGAGGCCCATAGACAATCCTGTTTGCAGGAAATGTAGGAATCGACCCAGTTGAAATTCCTCCGTGGGGGCCTTCCTGGCCTCACACCACGCAACATATTTTCTCCAAATGCGGTGATAATGTTGTGCAGTCACCTCCTTCCTGGCTTTTACCAGTGTAGGAATGACCTCTTCCGGAATGCCTTTTTCCCTTAGAATTCGGCGTTCAACCGCCATGCCGTCAAACGCAGCCGCGGTAAGTCTTGGAATAGACACGGTCCCTGCTGAAGCAGGTCCCGTCTTAGAGGTAGAGGCCACGGATCCTCCGTGAGCATCTCTTGAAGTTCCGGGTACCAAGTTCTTCTTGGCCAATCCGGAGCCACTAGTATCGTTCTTACTCCCTTTTGCCGTATAATTCTCAGTACTTTTGGTATGAGAGGCAGAGGAGGGAACACATACACTGACTGGAACACCCACGGTGTTACCAGAGCGTCCACAGCTATTGCCTGAGGGTCTCTTGACCTGGCGCAATACCTGTCCAGTTTTTTGTTGAGGCGGGACGCCATCATATCCACCATTGGTTTTTCCCAACGGTTCACAATCATGTGGAAGACTTCTGGATGAAGTCCCCACTCTCCCGGGTGTAGATCGTGTCTGCTGAGGAAGTCTGCTTCCCAGTTTTCCACTCCCGGAATGAATACTGCTGACAGTGCTAGCACATGATCTTCCGCCCAGCGAAGAATCCTTGCAGCTTCTGCCATTGCTGTCCTGCTTCTTGTGCCGCCCTGTCTGTTTACGTGGGCGACTGCCGTGATGTTGTCCGACTGGATCAACACCGGCTGGCCCTGAAGCAGGGGTTTTGCCAGACTTAGAGCATTGTAAATCGCTCTTAGCTCCAGTATATTTATGTGAAGAGACATCTCCAGGCTTGACCATATTCCCTGGAAGTTTCTTCCCTGTGTGACCGCTCCCCAGCCTCTCAGACTGGCATCCGTGGTCACCAGGACCCAGTCCTGTATGCCGAATCTGCGGCCCTCTAACAGATGAGCACTCTGCAACCACCACAGAAGAGACACCCTTGTCCGTGGTGCATCTGCAGATGCGATCCGGACCATTTGTCCAGCAGATCCCACTGAAAAGTTCGTGCGTGGAATCTGCCGAATGGAATCGCTTCGTAAGAAGCCACCATCTTTCCCAGGACTCTTGTGCATTGATGCACAGACACTGTCCCTGGTTTTAGGAGGTTCCTGACAAGTTCGGATAACTCCCTGGCTTTCTCCTCCGGAAGAAACACCTTTTTCTGAACCGTGTCCAGAATCATTCCCAGGAACAGCAGACGTGTCGTCGGGGTCAACTGAGATTTTGGAAAATTCAGAATCCACCCGTGTTGTTGCAGCACTAGTTGGGTTAGTGCTACTCCGTCTTCCAGCTGTTCTCTGGACCTTGCCCTTATCAGGAGATCGTCCAAGTAAGGGATAATTAATACACCTCTTCTTCGTAGAAGGATCATCATTTCGGCCATTACCTTGGTAAAGACCCGAGGTGCCGTGGACAATCCAAACGGCAGCGTCTGAAACTGATAATGACAGTTTTGCACCACGAACCTGAGGTACCCTTGATGTGAAGGGCAAATTGGGACATGCAGGTAAGCATCCTTTATGTCCAGGGACACCATAATGTCCCCTTCTTCCAGATTCGCTATCACTGCTCTGGGTGACTCCATCTTGAACTTGAATTTTTGTATGTACAGGTTCAAAGATTTCAGATTTAGAATAGGTCTTACCGAGCCGTCCGGCTTCGGTACCACAAATAGCGTGGAGTAATACCCCTTTCCCTGTTGTAGGAGGGGTACCTTGACTATCACCTGCTGAGAAAACAGCTTGTGAATGGCTTCCAATACCGTCGCCCTGTCTGAGGGAGACGTTGGCAAAGCAGACTTTAGGAACCGGCGAGGGGGAGACTTCTCGAATTCCAACCTGTAACCCTGAGATACTACCTGCAGAATCCAGGGGTCCACCTGTGAGCAAGCCCACTGTGCGCTGAAATTCTTGAGTCGACCCCCCACCGCTCCTGAGTCCGCTTGTAAGGCCCCAGCGTCATGCTGAGGGCTTTGCAGAACCCTGGGAGGGCTTCTGTTCCTGGGAAGGGGCTGCTTGCTGCCCTCTCTTACCCCTTCCTCTGCCCCGAGGCAGATATGACTGTCCTTTTGTCCGCTTGTTCTTATAGTACCAAAAGGACTGCGGCTGAAAAGACGGTGTCTTTTTCTGTTGGGAGGGGGTCTGAGGTAAAAAAGTGGATTTTCCGGCAGTTGCCGTGGCCACCAGATCCGATAGACCGACGCCAAATAATTCCTCCCCTTTATACGGCAATACTTCCATATGTCGTTTGGAATCCGCATCACCTGACCACTGTCGCGTCCATAAACTCCTTCTGGCAGATATGAACATCGCATTTACTCTCGATGCCAGAGTGCAAATATCTCTCTGCGCATCTCGCATATAAAGGAAAGCATCCTTTAATTGCTCTATAGTCAATAAAATACTGTCCCTATCCAGGGTATCAATATTTTCAGTCAGGGAATCCAACCAGACGACCCCAGCACTGCACATCCAGGCTGAGGCGATGGCTGGTCGCAGTATAACACCAGTATGTGTGCATATACTTTTTAGGGTAGTTTCCAGTCTCCTATCCGCTGGATCCCTGAGGGCGGCCGTATCAGGAGACGGTAACGCCACTTGTTTTGATAAGCGTGTGAGCGCCTTATCCACCCTAGGGGGTGTTTCCCAGCGCGCCCTAACCTCTGGCGGGAAAGGGTATAATGCTAATAACTTTTTTGAAATTAGCATTTTTCTATCTGGGTTAACCCACGCTTCATCACATACATCATTTAATTCCTCCGATTCAGGAAAAACTACAGGTAGTTTTTTCACCCCCCACATAATACCCCTTTTTGTGGTACTTGCAGTATCAGAGATATGCAAAGCCTCCTTCATTGCCGTGATCATATAACGTGTGGCCCTACTTGAAAATACGTTTGTTTCATCACCGTCGACACTAGATTCAGTGTCTGTGTCTGTGTCGACCGACTGAGGTAAAGGGCACTTTACAGCCCCTGACGGTGTCTGAGACGCCTGGGCAGGTACTAACTGGTTTGCCGGCCGTCTCATGTCGTCAACTGATTTTTGTAATGTGCTGACATTATCACGCAATTCCATAAACAAAGCCATCCATTCCGGTGTCGACTCCCTGGGGGGTGACATCACCATTATCGGCAATTGCTCTGCCTCCACGCCAACATCGTCCTCATACATGTCGACACACACGTACCGACACAGCAGACACACAGGGAATGCTCTTATCGAAGACAGGACCCCACTAGCCCTTTGGGGAGACAGAGGGAGAGTTTGCCAGCACACACCCAAGCGCTATAATATATATGGGAACAACCTTATATAAGTGTTATTCCTTATAGCAGCTTAAATATATCCAATATATCGCCAAAAAATGCCCCCCCTCTCTGTTTTACCCTGTTTCTGTAGTGCAGTGCAGGGGAGAGTCCTGGGAGCCTTCCTCACAGCGGAGCTGAGCAGGAAAATGGCGCTGTGTGCTGAGGAGAATAAGCCCCGCCCCCTATTTCGGCGGGCTTTCCTCCCGTAGTTTTAGATAACTGGCATGGGTTAAATACATACATGTAGCCTCAATGGCTATATGTGATGTATTCTTTTGCCATAAGGTATTAAAATATTGCTGCCCAGGGCGCCCCCAGCAGCGCCCTGCACCCTCCGTGACCGCTTGGTGTGAAGTGTGTGACAACAATGGCGCACAGCTGCAGTGCTGTGCGCTACCTTCATGAAGACTGAAGAGCCTTCTGCCGCCTGTTTCCGGACCTTCAATCTTCAGCATCTGTAAGGGGGGTCGGCGGCGCGGCTCCGGGACGAACCCCAGGGTGAGACCTGTGTTCCGACTCCCTCTGGAGCTAATGGTGTCCAGTAGCCTAAGAATCCAATCCATCCTGCACGCAGGTGAGTTGAAATTCTCTCCCCTAAGTCCCTCGATGCAGTGAGCCTGTTGCCAGCAGGACTCACTGAAAATAAAAAACCTAAAAAACTTTTTCTAAGCAGCTCTTTAGGAGAGCCACCTAGATTGCACCCTGCTCGGACGGGCACAAAAACCTAACTGAGGCTTGGAGGAGGGTCATAGGGGGAGGAGCCAGTACACACCACCTAATCCTAAAGCTTTATTTTTGTGCCCTGTCTCCTGCGGAGCCGCTATTCCCCATGGTCCTGACGGAGTCCCCAGCATCCACTTAGGACGTTAGAGAAATAAATAAAAAGGGCATAACTCCATGGCCATCGACACTCATCTTAAAGACTTACAAAAAGAAGATTTTGGTTGATTTTGCATATAAAATGTGATTACGATGTTTGTCGTAAACACAATCATTGCTATTTAGAACGGTTCCCATTCAATTGCAAGAAGGTTTGCCATAACGCCAGCACTTTTAGTACAAACCCAACATATACCTTATTCTACCAAGGAATCTCTAACAGAAAAGAATCAGCATGTGCCCTAAGCAAATAGCATCTGCATAAAAGCCAGGTTGATTTAGAACTCTTCATTATATAAATCAGTCTATTTGGATCACTGAAGAGAATAGGCGTACCACACTTTCCTCATCCATAGAATGAGTGCATTTATGGGAAGTGCCCAGTTTCAAATACAGGTTGAGTATCCCTTATCCAAAATGCTTGGGACCAGAGGTATTTTGGATATCGTATTTTTCCGTATTTTGGAATAATTGCATACCATAATGAGATATCATGGTGATAGGACCTAAATCTAAGCACAGAATGCATTTTTGTTACATATACACCTTATACACATAGCTGGAAGGTAATTTTAGCCAATATTTTTTGTAACTTTGTGCACTGAACAAAGTGTGTGTACATTCACACACTTCATTTATGTTTCATATACACCTTATACACACACAGCCTGAAGGTCATTTAATACAATAGTTTTAATAACTTTGTGTATTAAACAAAGTTTGTGTACATTGAGCCATCAAAAAACAAAGGTTTCACTATCTCACTCAAAAAATAAGAATTTACTTACCGATAATTCTATTTCTCGTAGTCCGTAGTGGATGCTGGGGACTCCGTCAGGACCATGGGGAATAGCGGCTCCGCAGGAGACAGGGCACAAAAGCAAGCTTTTAGGATCACATGGTGTGTACTGGCTCCTCCCCCTATGACCCTCCTCCAAGCCTCAGTTAGGTACTGTGCCCGGACGAGCGTACACAATAAGGAAGGATCTTGAATCCCGGGTAAGACTCATACCAGCCACACACCGTACAACTTGTGATCTGAACCCAGTTAACAGTATGATAACAAAGAAGTAGCCTCTTAAAAAAGATGGCTCACAACAATAATAACCCGATTTTTGTAACAATAACTATGTACAAGTAATGCAGACAATCCGCACTTGGGATGGGCGCCCAGCATCCACTACGGACTACGAGAAATAGAATTATCGGTAAGTAAATTCTTATTTTCTCTAACGTCCTAGTGGATGCTGGGGACTCCGTCAGGACCATGGGGATTATACCAAAGCTCCCAAACGGGCGGGAGAGTGCGGATGACTCTGCAGCACCGAATGAGAGAACTCCAAGTCCTCTTTAGCCAGAGTATCAAATTTGTAAAATTTTACAAACGTGTTCTCCCCTGACCACGTAGCTGCTCGGCAAAGTTGTAATGCCGAGACCCCTCGGGCAGCCGCCCAAGATGAGCCCACCTTCCTTGTGGAGTGGGCTTTTACAGTTTTAGGCTGTGGCAGGCCTGCCACAGAATGTGCAAGTTGAATTGTGCTACAGATCCAACGAGCAATCGTCTGCTTAGACGCAGCAGCACCCATCTTGTTGGGTGCATACAAGATAAACAACGAGTCAGATTTTCTGACTCCAGCTGTCCTTGAAATAATAAGATTTTACTTACCGATAAATCTATTTCTCATAGTCCGTAGTGGATGCTGGGGACTCCGTCAGGACCATGGGGATAGCGGCTCCGCAGGAGACAGGGCACAAAAGCAAGCTTTTAGGATCACATGGTGTGTACTGGCTCCTCCCCCTATGACCCTCCTCCAAGCCTCAGTTAGGTACTGTGCCCGGACGAGCGTACACAATAAGGAAGGATCTTGAATCCCGGGTAAGACTCATACCAGCCACACCAATCACACCGTACAACTTGTGATTTGAACCCAGTTAACAGTATGATAACAATGAAGTAGCCTCTAAAAAAGATGGCTCACAACAATAATAACCCGATTTTTTTGTAACAATAACTATGTACAAGTAATGCAGACAATCCGCACTTGGGATGGGCGCCCAGCATCCACTACGGACTATGAGAAATAGATTTATCGGTAAGTAAAATCTTATTTTCTCTAACGTCCTAGTGGATGCTGGGGACTCCGTCAGGACCATGGGGATTATACCAAAGCTCCCAAACGGGCGGGAGAGTGCGGATGACTCTGCAGCACCGAATGAGAGAACTCCAGGTCCTCCTCAGCCAGGGTATCAAATTTGTAGAATTTAGCAAACGTGTTTGCCCCTGACCAAGTAGCTGCTCGGCAAAGTTGTAAAGCCGAGACCCCTCGGGCAGCCGCCCAAGATGAGCCCACCTTCCTTGTGGAATGGGCATTTACATATTTTGGCTGTGGCAGGCCTGCCACAGAATGTGCAAGCTGAATTGTACTACAAATCCAACGAGCAATAGTCTGCTTAGAAGCAGGAGCACCCAGCTTTTTGGGTGCCTACAATATAAACAGCAAGTCGGACTTTCTGACTCCAGCCGTCCTGGAATTATATATATATATATATTTTCAGGGCCCTGACGACGTCTAGCAACTTGGAGTCCTCCAAGTCCCTAGTAGCCGCAGGCACCACAATAGGTTGTTTCAGGTGAAACGCTGACACCACCTTAGGAAGAAACTGGGGACGAGTCCGCAGTTCTGCCCTGTCCGAATGGAAAATCAAATATGGGCTTTTGTAAGACAAAGCCGCCAATTTTGACAATCGCCTGGCCGAGGCCAGGGCCAACAGCATGGTCACTTTCCATGTGAGATATTTCAAATCCACAGATTTGAGTGGTTCAAACCAATATGATTTGAGGAATCCCAACACTACGTTGAGATCCCACGGTGCCACTGGAGGCACACAAGGGCTGTATATGCAATACTCCCTTGACAAACGTCTGGACTTCAGGAACTGAAGCCAATTCTTTTTGGAAGAAAATCTATAGGGCCGAAACTTGAACCTTAATGGACCCCAATTTGAGGCTCATAGACACTCCTGTTTGCAGGAAGTGCAGAAATCGACCTAGTTGAAATTTTTTCGTGGGGCCTTCCTGGCCTCACCCACGCAACATATTTTTACCACATGTGGTGATAACGTTGTGCGGTCACCTCCTTCCTGGCTTTGACCAGGGTAGGTATGACCTCTTCCGGAATGCCTTTTCCCTTAGGATCCGGCGTTCAAACCGCCATGCCGTCAAACGCAGTCGCGGTAAGTCTTGGAACAGACAAGGTCCCTGCTGGAGCAGGTCCTTTCTTAAAGGCCGATGCCACGGTTCCTCTTGGAACAGACATGGTACTTGCTGAAAGCAAATCCCTTCTTCGCTCCCGAGGCCATTAGTCCTCTGTGAGCATCTCTTGAAGTTCTGGTTACCAAGTCCCTCTTGGCCAATCCGGAGCCACGAGTATAGTTCTTACTCCTCTATGTCTTTTAATTCTCAATACCTTGGTTATGAGAAGCAGAGGAGGGAACACATACACCGACTGTTACACCCACGGTGTTACCAGGACGTCCACAGCTATCGCCTGAAGGTCTCGTGACCTGGCGCAATACCTGTCCCATTTTTTGTTCGGGCGGGACGCCATCATGTCCACCTTTGGTCTTTCCCAACGGTTCCCAATCATGCGGAAAACTTCCCGATGAAGTTCCCACTCTCCCGGGTGGAGGTCGTGCCTGCTGAGGAAGTCTGCTTCCCAGTCGTCCACTCCCGGAATGAACACTGCTGACAGTGCTATCACATGATTTTCCGCCTAGCGAAAAATCCTTGCAGTTTTGCCACTGCCCTCCTGCTTCTTGTGCCGCCCTTTCTGTTTACGTGGGCGACTGCCGTGATGTTATCCCACTGGATCAATACCGGCTGACCTTGAAGCAGAGGTCTTGCTAAGCTTAGAGCATTATAAATTTGCTCTTAGCTCCAGTATATTTATGTGGAGAGAATTCTCCAGACTTGATCACACTCCTTGTGTGACTGCTCCCCAGCCTCTCAGGCTGGCCTCCGTGGTCACGAGCATCCAATCCTGAATGCCGAATCTGCGGCCCTCTAGAAGATGAGCACTCTGTAATCACCACAGGAGAGACACCCTTGTCCTTGGATATAGGGTTATCCGCTGATGCATCTGAAGATGCGATCCGGACCATTTGTCCAGCAGATCCCACTTAAGAGTTCTTGCGTGAAATCTGCCGAATGGAAGCGCTTCGTAATAAGCCACCATTTTTTACCAGGACTCTTGTGCAATGATGCACTGACACTTTTCCTGGTTTTAGGAGGATCCCGATTAGCTCGGATAACTCCCTGGCTTTCTCCTCTGGGAGAAACACCTTTTCCTGGACTGTGTCCAAAATCATCCCTAGGACCAGCAGACGTGTCGTCGGAACAACTGCGGTTTTGGAATATTTAGAATCCACCCGTGCTGTCGTAGAACTACTTGAGATAGTGCTACTCCGACCTCCAACTGTTCTCTGGACCTTGTTCTTATCAGGAGGTCGTCCATTTTCTTTGAAGACTTATCCTCCTTTCGGTCATTACCTTGGTAAGGACCCCGGGGTGCCTTGGACAATCCAACGGCATCGTCTTGAAACTGATAGTGACAGTTCTGTACCACGAACTTGAGGTACCCTTGGTGAGAAAAGGCACATTTTGGGACATGGAGGTAAGCATCCCTGATGTCCCGGGACACCATATAGTCCCCTTGTTCTTTGCTATCACTGCTCTGAGTGACTCTATCTGGATTTGAACCCTTGTAAGTGTTCAAATTTTTCAGATTTAGAATAGGTCTCACCTAGCCTTCAGTACCACCATATAGTGTGGAGTAATACCCCTTTCCTTGTTGTCGGAGGGGTAATTTTATTATCACCTGCTGGGAATACAGCTTGTGAATTGTTTTCAATACTGCCTCCCTGTCGGAGGGAGACATTGGTACAGCAGACTACAGGAACCTGCGAGGGGGGAAACCTCTCGACATTCCAATCTGTACCCCTTGGATACTACTTGTAGGATCCAGGGGTCCTGTACGGTCCCAGCGTCATGCTGAGAACTTGGTAGAAGCGGTGGAGGGCTTCTGTTCCTGGGAATGGGCTGCCTGCTGCAGTCTTCTTCCCTTTCCTCTATCCCTGGGCAGATATGACTCTTATAGGGATGAAAGTACTGAGGCTGAAAAGACGGTGTCTTTTTCTGCAGAGATGTGACTTAGGGTAAAAAACGGTGGATTTTCCAGCAGTTGCCCTGGCCACCAGGTCCCATGGACCGACCCCAAATAACTCCTCCCCTTTATACGGCCATACATCTTTGTGCCGTTTGGAATCTGCATCACCTGACCACGGTCGTGTCCATAAACATCTTCTTGCAGATATGGACATCGCATTTACTCTTGATGCCAGAGTGCAAATATCCCTCTGCGCATCTCGCATATATAGAAATGCATCCTTTAAATGCTCTATAGTCAATAAAATACTGTCCCTGTCAAAGGTATCAATATTTTTAGTCAGGGAATCCGACCAAGCCACCTCAGCTCTGCACATCCAGGCTGAGGCGATCGCTGGTCGCAGTATAACACCAGCATGTGTGTGTATACTTTTTAGGATATTTTTCAGCCTCCTATCAGCTGGCTCCTTAAGTACGGCCCTATCCGTAGATGGTACAGCCACTTGTTCTGATAAGCGTGTGAGCGCCTTATCCACCCTGAGGGGTGTTTTCCCACCGCGCCTTAACTTCTGGCGGGAAAGGGTATACCGCCAATAATTTTCTATCGGGGGAAACCCACGCATCATCACACACTTCATTTAATTTATCTGATTCAGGAAAAACTACAGGTAGTTTTTTCACCTCACACATAATACCCTTTTTTGTGGTACTTGGAGTATCAGAAATATGTAACACCTCCTTCATTGCCCTTAACGTGTGGCCCTAAAAGAAAATACGTTTGTTTCTTCACCGTCGACACTGAAATCAGTGTCTGTGTCGACCGACTGAGGTAAATGGGCATTTTACAGCCCCTGACGGTGTTTGAGACGCCTGGACAGATACTAATTTGTTCGCCGGCCCTCTCATGTCGTCAACCGGCTTGCAGCGTGTTGACATTGTCACGTAATTTCCATAAATAAGCCATCCATTCCGGTGTCGACTCCCTAGAGAGTGACATCACCATTACAGGCAATTTGCTCCGCCTCCTCACCAATATTTTCCTCATACATGTCGACACACACGTACCGACATACAGCACACACATAGGGGATGCTCTGATAGAGGACAGGACCCACTAGCCCTTTGGGGAGACAGAGGGAGAGTTTGCCAGCACACACCAAAAGCGCTATAAATGTATATAAACAACCCTAGAAGGTGTTGTTTACTATATATGCGCTATATAAATATCGCCAATTTATGCCCCCCTTCTCTTTGTTACCCTGTTTCTGTAGTGCAGTGCAGGGGAGAGTCCTGGGAGCCTTCCTCACCAGCGGAGCCGAGCAGGAAAATGGCGCTGAGTGCTGAGGAGAATAAGCTCCGCCCCTTTTCCGGCGGGCTTCTTCTCCCGGTTTTTAATAAACTGGCCTGGGTTAAAATACATACATATAGCCTTAATGGCTATATGTGATGTATTTATTTTGCCACTAAAAGGTAATTATATTGCTGCCCAGGGCGCCCCCAGCAGCGCCCTGCACCCTCCGTGACTGAGTCAGTGTGCCGTGTGACAACAATGGCGCACAGCTGCAGTGCTGTGCGCTACCTTCATGAAGACTGTGGAGTCTTCTGCCGCCTGTTTTCCGGACCTCCGTTCTGCCGTCTCTTCAGCGTCTGTAAGGGGGATCGGCGGCGCGGCTCCGGGACGAACCCCAGGCTGACCTGTGTTCCGACTCCCTCTGGAGCTAAGTGTCCAGTAGCCTAAGACTCCAATCCATCCTGCACGCAGGTGAGTTGGAAATCTCTCCCCTAAGTCCCTCGATGCAGTGATCCTGTTGCCAGCAGGAATCACTGAGATTGAAACCTAAAAAAAAACTTTTCTAAACAGCTCTTTAGGAGAGCCACCTAGATTGCACCCTCTCGGACGGGCACAAAAACCTAACTGAGGCTTGGAGGAGGGTCATAGGGGGAGGAGCCAGTACACACCATGTGATCCTAAAAGCTTGCTTTTGTACCCTGTCTCCTGCGGAGCCGCTATCCCCATGGTCCCGACGGAGTCCCCAGCATCCACTAGGACGTTAGAGAAATATATTTTCAATGCTCTGACAACGTCCAGTAACTTGGAGTCCTCCAAGTCGCTAGTAGCCGCAGGCACCACAATAGGCTGGTTCAAGTGAAAAGCCGAAACCACCTTAGGGAGAAAATGAGGACGTGTCCGCAGTTCTGCCCTGTCCGAATGGAAAATCAGATATGGGCTTTTGTACGATAAAGCCGCCAACTCTGAAACTCTCCTGGCTGAAGCCAGGGCCAATAGCATGGTTACTTTCCATGTAAGATACTTCAAATCTACCGATTTGAGAGGCTCAAACCAATGAGATTTGAGAAATTCCAAAACTACGTTTAGATCCCACGGTGCCACTGGAGGCACAATTGGGGGTTGTATATGTAGTACACCCTTGACAAAAAAGTTTGTACTTCAGGCACTGAAGCCAATTCTTTCTGGAAGAAGATTGATAAGGCCGAAATTTGAACTTTAATAGACCCCAATTTGAGGCCCATAGACAATCCTGCCTGCAGGAAATGTAGGAATCGACCCAATTGAAATTCTTCCGTTGGGGCCTTCTTGGTCTCACACCACGCAACATATTTTCTCCAAATGCGGTGATAATGTTGTGCGGTCACTTCCTTCCTAGCTTTAATCAAGGTAGGAATAACTTCCTCTGGAATGCCCTTTTCTTTTAGAATCCGGCGTTCAACCGCCATGCCGTCAAACGCAGTCGCGGTAAGTCTTGGAACATACAAGGTCCCTGCTGAAGCAGATCCCTTCTTAGAGGTAGAGGCCACGGATCTTCCGTGAGCATCTCTTGAAGTTCCGGATACCAAGTTCTTCTTGGCCAATCCGGAGCCACTAGTTTTGTTCTTACTCCCCTTTTCCGTATAATTCTCAGTACCTTTGGTATGAGAGGCAGAGGAGGAAACACATACACTGATTGGTACACCCACGGTGTTACCAAAGCGTCCACAGCTATTGCCTGAGCGCAATATCTTGACCTGGTGCAATATCTGTCCAGTTTTTTGTTGAGGCGAGACGCCATCATGTCCACCTTTGGTTTTTCCCAATGGTTCACAATCATGTGGAAAACTTCCGGATGAAGTCCCCACTCTCCCGGGTGAAGGTCGTGTCTGCTGAGGAAGTCTGCTTCCCAGTTGTCCACTCCCGGAATGAACACTGCTGACAGTGCTATGACATGATTTTCCGCCCAGCGAAGAATCCTTGCAGCTTCTGTCATTGCTCTTCTGCTTCTCGTGCCGCCTTGTCTGTTTACGTGGGCGACTGCCGTGATGTTGTCCGACTGGATCAACACCGGCTGACCCTGAAGCAGCGGTTTCGCCAAGCTTAGAGCATTGTAGATTGCTCTTAGCTCTAGTATATTTATGTGAAGAGTCGTCTCCAGGTTTGACCATACACCCCCTGGAAGTTTCTTCCCTGTGTGACTGCTCCCCAGCCCCGTAGGCTGGCATCCGTAGTCACCAGGACCCAGTCCTGTATGCCGAACCTGCGGCCCTCTAACAGATGGGCACTCTGCAACCACCACAGGAGAGACAACCTTGTCCTTGGTGACAGTGTTATCCGCTGATGCATGTGCAGATGCGATCCGGACCATTTGTCCAGCAGATCCCACTGAAATATTCGTGCATGGAATCTGCCGAATGGAATTGCTTCGTAAGAAGCCACCATCTTTCCCAGGACTCTTGTGCATTGATGTACTGACACATTTCCTGGTTTTAGGAGGTTCCTGACAAGTTCAGATAACTCCCTTGCTTTCTCCTCCGGGAGAAACACCTTTTTCTGAACCGTGTCCAGAATTATTCCCAGGAACAGCAGACGTGTTGTCGGGGACAATTGAGATTTTGGAAGATTCAGAATCCACCCGTGTTGTTGAAGCACTACTTGGGTTAGTGCTACACCGACTTCCAGCTGTTCTCTGGACTTTGCCCTTATCAGGAGATCGTCCAAGTAAGGGATAATTAATACGCCTTTTCTTCGTAGAAGAACCATCATTTCGGTCATTACCTTGGTAAAGACCCGAGGTGCCGTGGACAACCCAAACGGCAGCGTTTGAAACTGATAATGAGTCTTGTATCACGAACCTGAGATACCCTTGGTGTGAGGGGTAAATTGGGACATGCAGATAAGCATCTTTTATGTCCAGGGACACCTTGAAGTCCCCTTCTTCCAGATTCGCTATCACTGCTCTTAGTGACTCCATCTTGAACTTGAATTTCTGTATGTACAGGTTCAAGGATTTCAGATTTAGAATAGGTCTTACCGAACCGTCCGGCTTCGGTACCACAAATAGTGTGGAATAATACCCCTTTCCCTGTTGTAGGAGGGGTACCTTGACTATCACCTGCTGAGAATACAGCTTGTGAATGGCTTCCAATACCGTCGCCCTTTCTGAGGGAGACGTTGGTAAAGCAGACTTTAGGAAACGGCGAGGGGGAGATCTTTCGAATTCCAACATGTAACCCTGAGATACTATCTGCAGGATCCACGGGTCCACCTGTGAGCGAGCCCACTGATTGCTGAAAATCTTTAGTCGACCCCCCACCGCTCCTGAGTCCGCTTGTAAAGCCCCAGCGTCATGCTGATGGCTTTGTAGAACCCGGGGCGGGCTTCTGGTCCTGGGCAGGGGCTGCTTGCTGCCCTCTCTTACCCTTTCCTCTGCCTCGTGGCAGATAAGACTGTCCTTTTGCCCGCTTGTTTTTATAGGAGCGAAAGGACTGCGGCTGAAAAGACGGTGTCTTTTTCTGTTGGGAGGGGGTCTGAGGTAAAAAAGTGGATTTGCCGGCAGTTGCCGTGGCCACCAGATCCGATAGACCAACCCCAAATAATTCCTCTCCTTTATATGGCAATACTTCCATATGCCTTTTGGAATCCGCATCACCTGACCACTGTCGCGTCCATAAACTTCTTCTGGCAGATATGGACATCGCACTTACTCTCGATGCCAGAGTGCAAACATCCCTCTGAGCATCTCGCATATAAAGAAACGCATCCTTTAATTGCTCTAGAGTCAATAAAATACTGTCCCTATCCAGGGTATCAATATTTTCAGTCAGGGAATCCAACCACACTACCCCAGCACTGCACATCCAGGCTGAGGCTATTGCTGGTCGGAGTATAACACCAGTATGCGTGTATATACTCTTCAGGGTAGTTTCCAGCCTCCTATCTGCTGGATCCTTGAGGGCGGCCGTATCTGGAGACGGCAACGCCACTTGTTTTGATAAACGTGTGAGCGCTTTATCCACCCTAGGGGGTGTTTCCCAGCGCGCCCTAACCTCTGGTGGGAAAGGGTATAATGCCAATAACTTCTTAGAAATTAGCAGTTTTCTATCTGGGTTAACCCACGCTTCATCACACACGTCATTCAATTCCTCTGATTCTGGAAAAGCTACAGGTAGTTTTTTCACCCCCCACATAATACCCCTTTTTGAGGTACCTGCAGTATCAGAGATCTGCAAAGCCTCCTTCATTGCCGTGATCATATAACGTGTGGCCCTATTGGAAAATACGTTTGTTTCTTCACCGTCGACACTAGATTCATCTGTGTCGGTACCTGTGTCGACTGAGGTAAGGGACGTTTTACAGCCCCTGACGGTGTCTGAGACGCTTGAGCAGGTACTAACTGGTTTTCCGGCCGTCTCATTTCGTCAACTGACTTTTGTAATGTACTAACATTATCACGTAATTCCATAATTAAAGCCATCCATTCCGGTGTCGACTCCCTAGGGGGTGACATCACCATTACCGGCAATTGCTCCGCCTCCACACCAACATCGTCCTCATACATGTCGACACACACGTACCGACACAGCAGACACACAGGGAATGCTCTTATCGAAGACAGGACCCCACTAGCCCTTTGGGGAGACAGAGGGAGAGTTTGCCAGCACACACCAAAAGCGCTATAAAATGTATATAAACAACCCTAAAAGGTGTTGTTTTTGTTATATGCGCTTTAAATATATAAATATCGCCAAAATATGCCCCCCTTCTCTTTGTTACCCTGTTTCTGTAGTGCAGTGCAGGGGAGAGTCCTGGGAGCCTTCCTCACAGCGGAGCTGAGCAGGAAAATGGCGCTGTGTGCTGAGGAGAATAAGCCCCGCCCCCTTTTCGGCGGGCTTTTCTCCCGGGTTTTGAGATATCTGGCCTGGGTTCAATACATACATATAGCCTCAATGGCTATATGTGATGTATTCTTTGCCATCAAAGGTATTAAATATTGCTGCCCAGGGCGCCCCCAGCAGCGCCCTGCACCCTCCGTGACCGTTCAGTGTGAAGTGTGTAGCAACAATGGCGCACAGCTGCAGTGCTGTGCGCTACCTTCATGAAGGCTGAAGAGCCTTCTGCCGCCTGTTTCCGGACCCTCGATCTTCAGCATCTGTAAGGGGGATCGGCGGCGCGGCTCCGGGACGAACCCCAGGGTAACCTGTGTTCCGACTCCCTCTGAAGCTATGTCCAGTAGCCTAAGACTCCAATCCATCCTGCACGCAGGGGAGTTGAAAATCTCTCCCCTAAGTCCCTCGATGCAGTGAGCCTGTTGCCAGCAGGACTCACTGAAAATAATAAACCTAAAAACTTTTTCTAAGCAGCTCTTTAGGAGAGCCACCTAGATTGCACCCTGCTCGGACGGGCAGGCTTGGAGGAGGGTCATAGGGGGAGGAGCCAGTACACACCATGTGATCCTAAAAGCTTGCTTTTGTGCCCTGTCTCCTGTGGAGCCGCTATTCCCCATGGTCCTGACGGAGTCCCCAGCATCCACTAGGACGTTAGAGAAAAGTCCATATTTTGGAATATTCCGTATTTCGGAATATTTGGATATGGGATACTCAACCTGTATTGTGTATGAAAAACACAATATAAACTAAAGTGTGCTTTAGAATGGTGGCCAGAGACCATATATAAAAATTGTACCACCATTCTTTCAATGTCAAATCCAAACAGAAATTACAATTCAAACATCACCACCAATTTCCCAAACCAAAATTTTTTACTTTCATTTACACTGCTGCAATTCCCTCAATAAATTTTAGATACAACTGAAAAATATTCTAAGAGACCAATCGTAACGTTTTGAGTTATTTGGGGACTAAAGCTGAAACACTGCATTATCAGACCTCTGCCCAGACAGTAAGCACAAGTGAATGCTGCCATGTAAAAATTGCCATCACTTCTCATGCACAGAAGACTGGACACAGTATGGTCTATATCAGTTTATTAACCCTTAGTGCAACATTTAAGAGTTAGCATTGGGTCCCTTCTTTTTGCCAAAGGTGGGCACCACATTGACAAAGCGCCTGTTGTACTGCATGCGCCTCTTTGCCCTGCCAGTCTTCTTTTTCTTCTTCTCTTGTTTGGCAACCTGCAATAAACCACAAGGATATTACCCTAGTTATTGAGGAACAAGGACACAGCCAATAACAAACCGTTCTACCAGTATGTTGTACACAGAAACTGTAAATATAAATTGATTTTAACCAAACACCTCCCCATCCCCCAAAAACTGCACTTTAACAAAGGGTATCTAAAAACATTAAACCCACATACAACCTACATGCAGCACCCAAAAAATGTTTTCAGGAACTGCGTTGCTAGATGTAGAACCGAAGGCTCTACACATGTGGGGAAAGATGAATGTACCAGGGACATGCAGTCAGGGGAGGCACTGCCATTAACAATTAAAATACAAAGATACTTATGACACATTCTGTTTCATAAGTAATTTCTTTATATTATGACAACCACTTTATACTTTGAATTAGTTTGGGAGGAACTGATAGCAGTGCCTCCCGTTAACAATAGGAACAGGATAAAACAGGGGGGCGGAGCCAAGCACTAGGCTGTTAAAGCCCATTAAAAAACTGAAGGGAAAGCAGCACTTATCAAAGTGCCTCGTTGACAGGGACAGGTTTTCAGTCCACACCGCTGTCAACAAGGCAGATGCGATTGGACAGCGGATCCAGCGCTGGATCCGCTGGTCCAAACACCCATACGCGGTGGGGTGAAGCGGCGGTGGGACCCCGCTGTTGGAAGTGGAACTGCCTGTCACTACAAGCAGCAGCTCCAGAGGCAGCGGGAACGCCAGAGCTGAGGAACGTGCGTCGGTGCCGGGCAGCGCTCGTACCTCTCCTTCCTAACAGTATCAACCACAGCACCTACACCCACCAGAACTGGGGGCCTTAGGACCACCCAGCCAGTAGGGAAGGGGAGGGGGGAAGGGGCAGTTGTGCTAGGTGGAAAGTGACTGGGCAGCTCACACCCAGATCACTTTGGTCAGTGTTTTATGTTAATACAATTTCCTCAGGACATAAGTAAACTTATAACAATCTTACTGTACATTAAATAGCATGGAGAGATAGAGACCCCCACCGGAAACATCACCACACGCTGCACACATGCCATCAAGGTACAGTTAAGTCACACTGTGGCAATGTGACATAACTGGACCCAGACGGTGTGTGTGGTGATGGTTCCGGTGGGGGTCTCTCTCTCCAGATGCTATTTAAGGTACAGTAAGAGTCTTATATGTACACTTGTATGTCCTGAGGAAATTTTAATTTATTAACATAAAACACTGACCAACTTTGGATTGTCCCGCTATGACTATGTGGACCAGATAAAGTAATCGCTATCTGCATACTTCTGAGGGCACCCAGACTTGTTTGTTAAACTATTGGGAGTGCCAGTCACCCATCAATTGTGTGCCGGTATGCGGTGGTATAGCATACCGGCACTTCTTCCACTGACACGGAAGTCTTTGTTTTAGTTTTTTTTTAATTAAATTAGTGTGCAGCAGGAGGCGAGGGAAGTGGCCAGCCTGCTGTACTAATGCTGCTCCCATCCCTGTCCGGCTAGGTGGCTGTGTAGAGCGTTGGACTTGAGGCTCTAGGTTCACAGCCACCCACCGCTGACCAACGCTCAATGCCGCACCGCAACTGAAAGCTGACCGCCGCAGACCACAGCTGGCGGTGGTCAGAGGGACATTAACACCACAGCAACGAAGGGCAGTTTAGTACAACTGCATCCCCCACAGACCATGGGCTCCTCCCACTGCCGCCGACCACAGTCCCTTCCGCTGCTCATCTCAGGTAATGTTCCCCTGCTTTGCTATGTCCCTGCTGTCACTCTGTCCCTGAATTGTGGATCATACTGTGTGCTGTAATGTGAATTTCAACTCCTACCGTGTGCTGTAATGTGAAAGGGGCACCAGTACTAGAAAGTATGAGGGGACCTGCTACACGGAAGGCCACACCCCCTGTGCCAGAGCGCATAATTGCAACCTTAATTTCCTCACCGCATGTCACTGGAATGTACTGCAAATGAATCAGCAGCTGCGCACATTAGCATTTGCCTCACCTTTAGACTTTCTGCAAAACCATAATCTTAGAAGTATAATATATTAGGTTTACTTATTTCTAATAGGAGAAATTGAAATGCCTTTTACAATAAAGGCTCAAATTATATAGATTGAAATTAAAATATTACAGGATTGTCTGTTAGATTAGCTTTATGTAGTATTCTAGTTGTATGAAGGTTTGGACCTTACATATATTACAATATCATTTTACTAGAGTATCTCCTGTGTGTATATACCGCACCCGAAACAGATTCTAATGAGGCGTGTTTAAATCATAAAGAATTGAGTATACATATTTAAATCTTTGCCAAAACATTTAATATGCATTAAAGAAAAAAAAAGTAGGAGGGGCATTCTAAACAAGTCAGTAAACGCCATGAAAACGCAGGGGAAGCGGACTTACAATACACAATAATCAGCATAGCCGCACAATGAGCATAACATTTTACAACAGAAAACAAAATCCATTAAGAACAAGTCTGAGTATTAATAGAAAAAAAAGGTAGGAGAACGCACCTTTGGAGTCTGGCCTCGTACTTTACCGGCACGAGCGAGAGAACCATGGACTTTACCTGATGAAAGAAACACGTTTAATGTCACAGAAAAACCACATTAAAAGACTACCAATAAATGTTTACGTTAACAGTGATTTACTGCTAGTAGACCATAACAGGAAGTGATTCACCAAATACTTTGTGCAGCAATAGGCACTCACCTCCCAACAAACGTGCAGCTACATCCAAAGTGCTGAGGTCACACACTCCACTCTGGATTAGGGTGGCTTCATCAGACAAGGGGGAACCAGCAAGGAGAATAACTTGGTCTTCAGAGCGGATTCCTTCAAGGGAGAAAATATGACCCTAAATGGGAAAGCATGATACAGACCATTTACTTTCAAGTACTGTATTAGTACAAACAATACATTCCAACTAACCAGCATCAAACACTCAGTTAGCAAAAGATTGCCAATATAGCAATACATTAAATGCCTATTTATATAAATAAGCACAAAATAAATGTGATATAGCAACACCCTGATTGTACAATAAATTGTCCGTGCATTTAAAGTTATAAGGCTCTATTTAGAAAGTGACAGCTTGTTTTCTTACATGGTACTCACAGCCAACTTAAAGCACACTGGGTTTTACACTGGCTGCAAGCTTTTAAGTTCACACGTTCAAGCCCAGTTTGATCATTTTCACCACATGCCCTTACCTTTATCTGGGATACAGTCTCCTGGCCAGACACCTCAAGGGTGTGCAGATTCTGGGCTCTCACAAAAAGCTGCATGGTTTCAGCTGCAATAACAAAATACAAGCAGTCAGGAAAACCGTTTAACCAACATAAAAACTTGTAGTCAATTATAAAGCAGAATAATCCGAATATGATTTAGCTGGTGGTAGAACTTCAATTGTTTAAGGAATTCAATATAACATGTATATTCCAAGAGGTCCCTGCAAATAGATTTAGTTTAGATCCACAAACTGGTACCTAAAGGGCATAAGGAATCATTATTTCCCTATACCAGTTATTACATTCTAATCGCTATAGCACCTCTCACTTCCACTATAGCCCTCACCTACTCAGCAACCATCTATACCCACATCTCCTCTCGATCATAGCCATTCATCTCTCTCAACAGGTGCACTCCCCTCCCGATACACCAATAACTCCTTCGCTTACATAACATCCCAACTGTATTGTGCATTGAGCAGCTAATTGTTACTTGTTTTGGTTACTGCAATGTGTTTATTCTGTATTGTTCAGATCTGTGTCATGACTCATATGTATGGCACTACAAACCACTTGTGGCACCCTATAAATAAAATGTAATAACAGTATATTTAGATAGGATCTACAGTATATCAGCCATTACGCTGTGCTGGATGGCATAGTGCGCAACCTAGATGTGAGGGAGCGCCAGGAGCAGTGGTGGCTCAGCAACTGCAGGTGTATCCAAGTAACCTGTCAGTAAGGCCGGAGAGCCAGCTGTGCCAGTCACACCTGTAAGATGCAAACGGCATGCAACTCACTGACAGGCACAAGTTGGGTAACAGACTCACATGCTAGTGACAGTGTTAGCTGTGGTCAGGATACATGAGGTGGGTAGTGACAAGCATATGATGTGTACACACGGCTGGAGGCATAATGAGAACAGCACATGGAGGCAATTACATACATGATATCACGTGTTATTGTGTACTAGGGCAGTAACCGGGGCGGAGATGCCAGAGAGCTCAATGCAGAGCAGCTACCAGCCGCAGACACGCCACGCCGGATGTACTCTCCCGGAGCTTGCAGTGAGGGAGACTCCGGTACAGCAACACGTGACCTCCTCCCAGCCACGGGAAGCACCCGCAGGACACCCACGTAACCCGCCAGCACACCACCCCCTGACTATGCGAGACGCCCAGGGAACCCGGCTACACGCAGCATTATCGGGAAACCTCTCACCGGCCACTCCGCGTTTCTCAAAATGGAGAAAAGGAAAGAGGGAGCTGGGGCGCGCACGGACCTTATAATAATGCGTGGACGCGCACGTAATGACAGTACACGTCGGATATACGCACATGACGTGCAGCCTGACGTCATGCGATGGGCGGGCTTGACGCGGGCACACATATAGAAACTTTGCTGCTGAGATGATCGCCGCTGGTTTCAATTCATATCTCATTGGTGATTCTGCAATGCGGGGAAAGGAGTATGCGTAATCCGGTCCTCATTCCGGCTCCGTGCACGGTGCAGGGGCAAACGCAGGATTTGCAGGAGGGGGTTTCCAGAGGGGGGAGGAGCCAAGCACGGGGGTGGAGACTGAAGTGACTCCGTTTATGCTGGGTTCGTTAAACTATTGTAGATAGACAGACCTAGATAGATAGATAGCAGTGGCGGATCTTGCCACGGGCAAGCAGGACTTTTGCCCGGGGCGCCGCCTTCCGGAGGGCGCCGGCGCCATCCGGAGGGCGCCGCACCATGGCAAGATCCTCCACTGTCAGTGTGCGCCCCCGCTGTGCCCCCCTCCCGCTGTGAGAAGGGAACCAGACGCTAAGCGTCTGGTTTCCCTTCGTGGCGCTGGTCCTCCCCCGCTCTGAAGGGAATCAGACGCTAAGCGTCTAGTTTCCCTTCATGGAGAGGACCTTTGGTGTGCGGTGCGCGATGACGTCATCGCGCACCGCACAGCATTGTGGCATAGACGCTAGGGGTCATAATTGACCTCTAGCGCTTATGCTGTGCTATGGGAGAGACGTCATGACTGACGTCTCTCCCATAGATCCGAGGAGAAGAGCGGCGCCGGTCTGCAGGGTCTGGAAACAGGAGCGGGGTACAGTAAGTATACTTTTTTTTTTTTTATATATACTTTTTTCCCCCAGCGGCGCTACAAATGGGGGGCGTGACTGACCACGCCCCCATGTTAAGCCACGCCCCTAAATTTTGCCCGGGGCGCCGAAAGGGCAAGAACCGGCCCTGATAGATAGATAGATAGATAGATCAAGTATATTTCGTAATAGTCATAGACAGAGCAATTTCCTTTCGAAAATTGCATTCGAAAATCACGGGTCTTCATACCGAATGAATAAAGGATTACCAAGCCAGTTGCTTTTCATAACGTGGCAACACTGAAACATTGAACTTGGAACTGGCTTGGAAGTCCTTTATTCATTCCGTATGAAGACCTGTGGCCTACACTGCTTTACATGGGGCTCGATTAACCCGGGGTGGCACCAGGGCAAATATTTTTAATGCAGTTCCGGAGTGTCTACTATGGGCCAGATGTAATGACGTCTGAGTTGGCCAGAGGTGCGGGTTCCCAGCCAAAATGGATATTTTTTTTAAAGTGGCAATCATTTACAAGGCACGGTTTTGCCTTATAAATAATTGCCGCTTTAAAAAAAACCTCAAGAGTTTAGCCAGGAACCCGCATCTCCGGCCAACTCAGACTTCATTACATCCGGCCCTACATTAAATATATATGTATATACACACACAATGCAATTTGACCGGCACTGCACATAACTTCATAATACCTGGGTGCCTTCCCATGAACCATCAGGGAGCCATGCAGTATATAGAGAAGATGGGCGGCAATACAGACAGCTACACAAGCTTTGCTATTGTTTCAGGTGCGTTTTATCCTAACGAAAGGTGCTAATAAAACGCACCTGAAACGTTGATAGCAAAGCTTGTGTAGCTGTCTGTATTTCTTACAGCTGCCTGTATTTCTTACAAAACCGTGAAATGACGCCTGTTTCTCTCTCTCTCTCTATATATATATATATATATATATACACAGATGAAGCCACGCTAGTCGTGGCTCCGTCTGTGACTAGGTGCGCCCACCTGGGTGTGCCTGGATGCTGTGAGCATCTCCGTCTGGATGGGCGCGCGTACCCGGACGGAGACGCGCGCCCAGACAGAGACGCTTACAATGGGAAGTGGCTCTGTGCAGTCCCGCTGTGACTAGGCGGACGGATCGTCCTAGTCACGCTGGGAGTGCACGCCTGCGATCTGGCAGGCAAAGATAAGGGAGGCTCCATCTGTATGTGTGTGTGTATATATATATATATATACACATTATATATATATATATATATATATATACATATGTGTGTGTGTGTATATATATATATATATATATATATATTATACATACATATGTGTGTGTGTGTATATATAATGTATATATATATTATATATATAATGATACTGTAGGAGGAAAAAGATATGCAGCGATAATATATGCACTTACAATTGAGGATCATACAGTAGGCTGTGGAGCAGCAGCCAGTGGAGAGGCTGAGGCAATCGGAAGCAGCTGCCATAACACACATCTGCACCAAAGCGAAGGGAAGTGCACGACCCGCGATTCGCGGGTGTTTGAAGGGGCGGAGCCAAACCCAGAGGGGGCGGGGCTTAAACAGCGGGTCGCGGGCGGCTTCGGTTTTTTGCTTAAAAAAATCAACAACAACTTGGTCTGTCAGGGGGGGGGGGGGGGGTTTCTGGGTACTCAGAAACCCCCCCTGCGTGCTCTAGTGCGGTGGCGCCTTGGTTGTCAGGCGGTGACCGCAAGCAAGTGTGACTAGGGTGGATACGAGACGCACCCGGGGGCTGGCAATGCCGTAGTGTCCTTACTGTACTGATGCATGTGGATTCTGTCCTGTGTCCTCCCAAGTGGGTGCATGAGGGTAACTTGGGCAAGTGTAACACGTGGGAGGGGGTGTTTGCCTAGTAGGCACATTACAGCGGACGGTAGGTGTGCCTAGTGGGGGATGGTTACTTGTAGATTCCAGCCAATTTTTATATTTGGGGGGGGGGAAGAGTATTCACAGATATTTAAAGTTGGATAGTTTGTGAGACCTCTGACCCGTCCCATCAGTGTCAGAGTTTTGGCATTACATTGTGTCCCTAGACTCTTTATTAAGCATGAAATAATGCTATCCTCAGGCACTGACCCTACACAATTCTGTAGTTCTATAGAGTCAGAGCTGCAGAGGTCACTGAACCTCCTAATACAAGGGGGGGGAAAAAACAATATAAAGAAGAAATTATGTGCTGTTTTTAATCTATAAAATAATTTTTAAAGCATTTAATACATATAATACAGTACAATATACCACACGGCTGGTGATTAATTTGTAATTTAAAATTATATGATTGTAATCACAATCACTGCTACCATATATTCGATGTTAAATTGCAATATATTGGTAATTAATGAAAGTCCATTGGTTAGTAGTAGCAATGGCAATCAATTAAAAATCCACTCATCCAACATGAAGCAAAAATGAATGTTAGTGATGGTGATGATTTGTATCCCATTATTCCAGCATGACCAGGTTAGAAAGCATATCAGACAGACTGCATTAGTATCCAGCGTATTCCATGCTGATATTAGTATGCACGCTTGCAAGCTCGCATTCACAGTTCAATGTATTAAGGCACAGTCCATGTACATGATATACTTGCGTGGCCACGCATATATTGTATGGTGATAATTCCTTGCAAAAGCCGTAATGAGGTATAGATGAAAAGATTGCAGTGCAGATACAATGTATGAAAAAGGATAGAATGTATCATTGCCGTGGAGTACAATGGGCATGCGCAAGAGACCAGAGCATGTGGGTGTGCACTGAGATCTAATCGTAAGCGGAAGAGCTTCAAACTAGTGACCCGCATAGTGAAACGCATGAAGACGCGCTACCAGAAACTGAGTCGCGAGTCTAGGCTTTAAAAGGAGATCGATATGAGGTGCCAGCATCCTTCTGATGAAGCCGCCATTACCAATATATTGCAATTTAACATCGAATATATGGTAGCAATGATTGTGTTATAATCATATAACTTTAAATTATAAATTAATCACCGTCCGTGTGGTATATTGTTTAATGTACTGTATGTATTATATGTGTTAAATGTTTTAAAAATTATTTTATAGAGTCAAGCAGCGCATCGTTTATTCTTTATATTCGCTATATTAACCATGCTTAATGATCACATACCACCATGTCTGAAAACAAGGGCACTCTTTAATGGTGCCCATACACTTATGAGATAATCGGTGCTATCCTTCGATTTCGACCACATCTGTGAGAGAAATCGTTGATTGTATGCACATTTTAGTACCTTGAGACGCGATACGCGGGCATGCTGCTCGAATATCGCGTCTCAAGATATGTGCTGCACTTAATATTCCTCACATTGCAATGCGATCACATGTGGTTTTAAACCCACAAGATATATGGCACTGCGATGTTCGATGGGCACCCGCCCATCACGTGATTACCATACGATCTATCGCATGATCGCAAGGTACTCACTTTGGTAGTTCAGGTGCGATTTCATCACACCTGAACTGCCGGTGCGATGCCCCGAGATGTCGCGTCGCGGGGCATCGCACAAGTGTATGGCCAGCATAAGCTGGGTACATACTAGATGATAAATTGGATGCTTTGTCAATTGAGCCTAATTGGAATGACAAATCGTCCTCACCGTTTAGTGGGTGTACACCATTGCGCGCTCCACAGGTGGAGCTAATTTCACTTTCAATTCTGTGAGGAGACTTAGAAAACATGCACTGTATAGGTCTTCTCACTACATCCCGAAGAGACAAGTGGGGAGATGTACTATAGCGGCACTTAATGTACAGCTATATACAGTGCCTTGCTAAAGTATTCACCCCCCTTTGCATTTTTCATGTTTTGTTGCCTCACAACCTGGAATTCAAATGGATTGTTTGAAGGTTTGTATCATTTCATTCACAGAACATGTCTACAACTTTGAAGATGATGTGTGTTATTTTTTATTGTGAAGCAAACAACAAATAGGACAAAATAACAGAAAACTTCAGCGTGCATAACTATTCACCCCCCTAAAGTCACTACTCTGTAGAGACACCTTTTGCGGCAATTACAGTTGAAAGTCGCTTTGGATAAGTCTCTATGAGCTTGCCACATCTTGCCACTGGGATTTTTTCCCATTCCTCAAGGCAAAACTGTTCCATCTCCTTCATGTTAAATGGTTTCCGCTTGTGAACAGCAATCTTCAAGTCTGACCACAGATTCTCAATTGGATGGAGATCTGGGCTTTGACTAGGCCATTCCAACACATTTAAATGTTTCCCCTTAAACCACTCGAGTGTTGCTTTAGCAGTATGCTTCGGGTCATTGTCCTGCTGGAAGGTGAACCTCTGTCCCAGTCTCAAATCACAGGCAGACTGAAACAAGTTTTGCTAAAGAATATCCCTGTATTTAGCACCAGCCATCTTTCCCTCGATTCAAAACAGTTTCCCAGTCCCTGCTGTTGGGGTGATGGGATGTGTTGGGTTTGCGCCAGACATAGCGTTTTCCTTGGTGGCTGAAAAGTTTAATTTTAGTCTTATCTGACCAGAGCACCTTCCTCCATGCATTTGGGGAGTTGTCCGCATGCCTTTTGGCAAACTCAAAACGTGCCTTCTTATTTTTAACACTAAGTAATGGCTTTTTTTCTGGCCACTTTTCTATAAAGCCCAGCTCTATGGAGTGTACGGCTTATTGTGGTCACATGCGCAGAGACGCCATTCTCTGCTGTGGAACTCTGCAGCTACTTCAGGGTTACCTTTGGTCTCTATGCTGCCTCTCTGATTAATGCCCTCCTTGCCCGGTCTGTGAGTTTTGGTGGCCGGCCCTCTCGGCAGGTTTGTTGTGGTACCATGTTCTTTCCATTTGAAGTTGTGGATTTGATGGAGCTCCGGGGGATCATCAAAGATTTGGATATTTTTTTATAACCCAACCCTGACTTGTACTTCTCAACAATTTTGTCCCTGCCTTGTTTGGAGAGCTCCTTGGTCTTCATGGTGTGATGCCTCTTGCTTAGTGGTGTTGCAGCCTCTGTGGCCTTTCAGAAAAGGTGTGTTTAAACTGACAGACCATGTGACACTTAGATTGCACACAGGTGCACTTCATTTCACTAATTATGTGACTTCTGAAGGAAATTGGTTGCACCAGAACTTTTGAGCGGCTTCACAACAAAGGGGGTGAATTTATATGCACATGCCAATTTTCTAATTTTTATTTATAAAAATTATTTTTTATACAAATTTTTCTCATTTCACTTAACCAACTTAGACTATTTTGTGCATATCTATCACATAAAATTCAGATAAAAAAAATAAATTAAATTACAGGTTGTAATGTAACAAAATAGGTAAACAGCCAAGGGATGACTACTTTAGCAGGGCACTGTATTCTCCAGCTTTGCTTCCCTTCTTTTTTTTTTTTTTAGATAATTTTATTGGCGAGATGAAACCAAGAAACAAAAAGGTGACCTACGTAAAGGTCTCAAGATGACATCCAACAAAGTGACATCATAGATCATAATAACATGGCATTAATGAAGTAGCAATATATGTATATATAACTGTTGGGTAAGTCTGTTCAATAAAGAAAAAAATACCCATATCTTTTGTGTTTCTTTGGTAGAGAAGAGAGCCAATTCATGTATAGGAGAGCAAAGAAAAAAATGAGAATGAAACCGAAAAGAAGAGGAAGAAGGCAGGAATGTAGAGAGGGGTGTAGGAAGGAGGGTAGGGAAAAGATAACCCGACCGGTCCAGTAAGCAATTAGAGAAATGTAAAAACCTTCATAAGTTTATGAATATGGGTGAAGAAAGCGGCAAGGGACAAATCATGTAAATGCAGGGGTGACATTGAAATAAGTCCAGGGTTCCCAGACTTTAATGAAGGTGTGAGCAGAACCCCGGAGTGTATTAGTAATATATTCCATTGAGTGGATATACCATATTTTGGCAATAATCTCAGCCAACGTTAGAGGTTCAGTAGTCCTTCATAGCCCTGTTCATAAAAACAATATGAGTAAACAGTTTATTTTGGTGACTGGACGCTTCGGGTATGTTCATTGAAAGAAGGAAATATTGTGAATATATACTTGCCTAGGTCATCCATTTACTACCCTCCAGCAGACCATTTCACCCAAATGACTGCTTGTGAATATACACTTGCCTAGGTATATTGAAAATGAGAGCTGCAGATTATCACTACTGATTGCACTGAAATACTAGTTAGCAAGTTGGGCGATAAGAATTATAGCATTGCTAAGGCATCTGCTTTTGTGTTAGATTGCTTATGCACATGATGGGTTGCTATTTATAAATTGGAATGTTATCTCCTGAGTCTCGGCATGAGGGCATGACTGATAAATCTCGGTTGGTATGTTAGCTTGTTTTCTTTTCACTGTTTAAAACTTTCCGTCCTAGAGGATGCTGGGGTCCACATTAGCACCATGGGGGTATAGATGGGTCCACCAGGAGCCATTGGCACTTTTAAGAGTTTGAGAGTGTGGGCTGGCTCCTCCCTCTATGCCCCTCCTACCAGACTCAGTTTAGAAAATGTGCCCGGAGGAGCCAGTCACATCTAGGGGAGCTCTACAGAGCTTCTTTAGTAAAAGTTTTTTTAGAGTTTATTATTTTACAGGGAGGCTGCTGGCAACAGCCTCCCTGCTTCGTGGGACTAAGGGAGGAGTAGTGTCCGCCCTGCGGGGTTTGAGACACTATCTCCGCTGACAGGACACTGAGCTGAGGGGATAGATCGTTCCCCGCCACAGGGGATCGCTCACCCCAGCAGCATGCTGCCACCCCCTTACAGAGCTGAAGATCAGTGGCGAGTGAGTCACCGACCCCCCTAGCAAGCGAAGAGACGGTGTGAAGATGGCGGCAACAGGGTAGGAGTGCAGTACTAACTGCGCTCCGGAGGCTCAACGGTACTTAGTACGGCACTGTGAAGGGCGCCCTGAGCCAGCGCCTGAACCCTGCACTGGTCAGTAAGCCTATCTGGGTCCGTGGCTCTCAGCCAGCAGTTTACCTCAGACCAGTATAATCCTTGTGAAGAGCGGGAAGACGGCACCATTTTGGGTCCGGAGCTTCTCAGAGCGGACCCAGCAGCGTTCAGCGCCATTTTCCTGCCTGCACAGCGCTGTCCAGGAAGAGCAAGTCACTCCACAGCAACTCCAGCTATATCTCACAGTACCAGGGGGTTGTAGATGGGGGAGGGGGGGGGGGGGGGGAGGGCTGCATTAAGACTGTGTAACCTATTAAGGTGCACATTCAGCGCTAGTAGGCGTCTCCCTTTACATTAAAAGCGCTGTGTGTGGGTTGGCTCCAATCTCTGTGTCTCTCTTGCCATTCTTGGGGGGGGAAACTCTGTCCTCCCCTGTGTGTGTGTGTTTGTGTGTGTGTGTGGAGTGTCTGAGGTCTCCATTAAGCAATGTCGAGGGACTCTGTGTCATATGCTGCAGAGGATATGTCCTCAGGATGATCCCATTCCATGTAATCAGGATTGCACTGGTTTAGCACAGATACCAGCAAAGGAGCCTGAGTGGTTATCCTCTATTAAATCTATGATTTCTCAGATTTCAAATAGGGTTGCACAAAATGAATCTGCAACTCAGGCTTTACAGAACTCTATGGCAGTCTGGCCCAGTTCTGGTACCTCAGGACTCCCCGCTGTATATGCACATAAACGTGCTCTTACGCAGATCATGCAGGATGATACCAATTCTGATACTGCAGACGGTGACGTGTTGCGGGGGTCAGCATTTCTTGCTAAAGGGGTGCAGTTGATGATAGAGGCTATTAGAGATGTGTTGAATATTGCTGATGCAACACATGAGCAGGTTGAGGGGGCTTACTTCACTGAAAATAAGAAAGCGACGCTAACCTTCCCTGCGTCAAAGGAATTAAATGCTATTTTTGAAAAGGCTTGGGAAACCCCAGATAAAAAGTTCCAGATACCTAAAAGGGTTCTGGTGGCATTTCCTTTCCTGGTGGAGGATAGGAAAAAATGGGAAAATCCGCCTATTGTTGACGCGTCAGTATACAGACTCTCAGAAAATGGTGGTTTTACCTGTTCCAGGATCTACCGCCTTGAAAGAGCCGGCTGATCGTAAAATTGATAATACGCTCAAATCTATGTACACGGCTTCTGGGGCAATACTACATCCCACTATTGCCAGTGCTTGGATTGCCAAAGCTATAGTAAAGTGGTCAGGCACGTTACTTGAGGACTTGGATACTGTGGAGAAACGTGATGTTGAATTGTTTTTACGTAACATTCAGGATTCGCCAGGATTTCTGGTAGAATCCATGAAAGACCTGAGTTCCATGGCTGCTGGAATTTCTTCCATGTCTGTATCAGCTCGTCGAGGACTGGTTGCGCCAGGGGTCTGCCGACGCGGAATCCAGAAGTCTGGAGACCCTACCCTACACAGGTCAGGCTCTCTTTGGGGAAGCGTTAGATGCGTGGATCTCCACAGCAGCGGCTGGTAAGTCACCTTTTCTTTCCTCAGCAGCACCTGCTCCAAGAAACCCTTTTCTTCGGCTACATCACAGCCCTTTCGGTCTACCAAGCCCAGAAAGGCCAAGCAGTCCAACACCTTCTTTCGGGGAGGTCGGCCCAAGTCCAAGAAACCTGCGGTTGCAGGTTCCCAGGAACAGAAACCTGCTTCAGATACACCAAAGTTCTCCGCATGACGGTGGACTGCACGCCCCGGAGGTGGGGCCGGTGGGAGCGAGACTCAGGCATTTCAGTCACGTCTGGGTGTCATCCGGCCTGGACCCCTGGGTGCAAGATATTTTCTCTGACGTCCTAGTGGATGCTGGGTACTCCATAAGGACCATGGGGAATAGACGGGCTCCGCAGGAGACTGGGCACTCTAAAGAAAGATTTAGGTCTACCTGGTGTGCACTCGCTCCTCCCCCTATGACCCTCCTCCAAGCCTCAGTTAGATTTCTGTGCCCGGCCGAGCTGGATGCACACTAGGGGCTCTCCTGAGCTCCTAGGAAGAAAGTATATGTTAGGTTTTTTATTTTCAGTGAGACCTGCTGGCAACAGGCTCACTGCATCGAGGGACTAAGGGGAGAAGAAGCGAACCTACCTAAGTGGTGGTAGCTACTGGACACCATTAGCTCCAGAGGGATCGAACACGGGACCCGACCTCGTTGTCCGTTCCCGGAGCCGCGCCGCCGTCCCCCTTACAGAGCCAGAAGCAAGAAGGTCCGGAAAATCGGCGGCTGAAGACTTCTGTCTTCTCCAAGGTAGCGCACAGCACTGCAGATGTGCGCCATTGCTCCTCATGCACACCACACACTGCGGTCACTGATGGGTGCAGGGCGCTGGGGGGGGCGCCCTGAGCAGCAATATTAACACCTTGGCTGGCGAACTGGCACCATATATAGCCCCAGGGGCTATATGGGTGCTTATTAACCCCTGCCAGAACTTTTACAATTGCGGGAGAAATCCCGCCGAAAAAGGGGCGGAGCCATCTCCCTCAGCACACTGGCGCCATTTTTCCTTCACAGTTCCGCTGGAAGGAAGCTGGAAGGAAGCTCCCTGGCTCTCCCCTGCAGTCCTGCACTACAGAAAAGGGTAAAAAAGAGAGGGGGGGCACAAATTAGGCGCAGTATAAATATATTATGCAGCTATAAGGGGAAAACACGTTTTTATAGGTGATATCCCTGTGATATATAGCGCTCTGGTGTGTGCTGGCATACTCTCCCTCTGTCTCCCCAAAGGGCTTTGTGGGGTCCTGTCCTCTGTAAGAGCATTCCCTGTGTGTCTGCTGTGTGTCGGTACTGCGGTGTCGACATGTATGAGTTTCTTACCCCTATATAGCAGAAGTCCAGATATTCAGTACGTACGTAGCTGTTTTCCTTTTCCACGAGTAGCAGTGATCTTGCAACTACTGCTGTTTTAATTAACAGCTGAGCGGTCCGGCTGGAAGGGCTTATGCCTGAAACGCGTTGGACTACACAGGAACCTCTAGTCTGCACGAAATTCACTGCATCAAAGCGTGCATTACGAACGGGGAACCAGCAAATCAGCCAGCCGGCAATTACAACTGCCAGCCGCTATCGATCCTTTAGCCGCACGGACGGGACTACACCAGTCAGCTGGCAGCTAATCAAAGCCGCCAGCCGCTTGCCAGTCGCTATCCACTTTTTAGCAGGACGGACGGGGAGACATCAGTTAGCTGGCAGCTAATCAAAGCCGCCAGCCGGACCGCTCAGCTGTTAATTAAAACAGCAGTAGTTGCAAGATCACTGCTACTCGTGGAAAAGGAAAACAGCTACGTACGTACTGAATATCTGGACTTCTGCTATATAGGGGTAAGAAACTCCTTATATAAATACCATTTTTAACATCATATGGACTGATCAACATTTAGAGAGGGATAGATATTTATCCAGATCCCTTATTGGCTGATTTGCAATCCAATCTTATATAGTCCAAAAAGGGCTGTAAACATTTTAATAACCTTCTCTTTTTTTACAGGTTTTGTGCATACACATAATTATATATAACAAGCGCTTTTTTTCTATATTCCATGATAAATTATTTAATTGAGCTGCTATCAAACCCCTTTCAAAGCGCAATTTAGTACTCTTTTTATCCTTACACAAAAGGTTTGACGACATAGGACAGCCGGCTACACAGCTTGTGCCTGTTCCAGCGTCTCAAATGTCATCAGGGGCATTAAAACGCCCGCAACCTCAGGTGACAGATACAGACGTCGACACGGATACCGACTCCAGTGTCGACGATGATGAGACTAGTGTACCCTCCAATAGGTCCACCCGTTTCATGATTGAGGCAATGAAAAATGTTTTGCACATTTCTGATAATACCCCAGGTACCACAAAAAAGGGTATTATGTTTGGTGAGAAAAAACTACCTGTAGTTTTTCCTACATCTGAGGAATTAAATGAGGTGTGTGAGGAAGCGTGGACTTCCCCTGATAAGAAATTGATAATTTCAAAACGGTTATTGGCAGCGTACCCTTTCCCGCTAGAGGATAGGTCACGTTGGGAAACACCCCCTAGGGTAGATAAGGCGCTGACACGCTTATCAAAGAAGGTGGCACTACCGTCTCCGGATACGGCTACCCTGAAGGAACCTGCTGATAGAAAGCAGGAAGCTACCCTAAAAGCTATTTACACACACACGGGCATTATATTGCGACCAGCGATTGCATCAGCTTGGATGTCCAGTGCTGCTGCTGCGTGGTCAGATTCCCTGTCGGATAATATTGATACCATGGATAGGGACAATATTTTGCTGACGATTGAGCATATAAAAGATGCAGTCTTATACATGCGTGATGCACAGAGGGATATTTGCCGGCTGGCATCAAGAATAAGCGCTATGTCCATTGCCGCCAGAAGGGGGTTATGGACTCGGCAATGGTCTGGCGATGCCGACTCTAAGCGGCACATGGAAGTTTTGCCCTATAAAGGGGTGGAACTGTTTACGGATGGTCTTTCGGACCTCGTGTCCACAGCTACTGCTGGGAAATCGACCTTTTTGCCACAGGCTGCCCCACAGCAAAAGAAAGCACCGTATTATCAAGTACAGTCCTTTCGGCCCCAGAAAAGCAAGAGGGCTAGAGGCTCATCCTTTCTGCCGAGAGGCAAAGGTAGAGGAAAAAAGCTGCAACACACAGCTAGTTCCCAAGAGCAGAAGTCCTCCCCCGCGTCCGGTAAGACCACAGCATGACGCTGGGGCTGCTCAGGCGGACCCGGGGACGGTGGGGGCCCGGCTCCGGAATTTCAGCACTCAGTGGGATCTCTCACAAGTGGATCCCTGGGTTTTTCAAGTAATATCTCAGGGGTACAAGCTGGAATTCGAGACGTCTCCCCCTGCCGTTTCCTAAAATCTGCCTTACCGGCAACTCCCTCTGCCAGGGAGGCGGTGTTGGTGGCTATTCAAAAACTGTATTCACAGCAAGTGATTGTCAAAGTACCCCTCCTTCAGCAAGGAAAGGGTTACTATTCCACAATGTTTGTGGTACCGAAACCGGACGGTTCGGTGAGACCCATCTTAAATCTAAAATCCTTGAACACATATCAAGAGGTTCAAGTTCAAGATGGAATCGCTCAGGGCGGTTATTGCGAGCCTGGACGAGGGGGATTACATGGTCTCCCTGGACATCAAGGATGCGTACCTCCATGTCCCCATTTACCCTCCTCACCAGGAGTACCTCAGATTTGTGGTACAGGACTGTCACTATCAGTTCCAGACGCTGCCGTTTGGGTTATCCACGGCACCGAGGGTCTTTACCAAGGTAATGGCCGAAATGATGATACTCCTTCGCAAGAAGGGAGTTTTAATTATCCCGTACTTGGACGATCTCCTGATAAAGGCGAGGTCCAAGGAACAGTTGGTAGTGGGGGTAGCGCTTTCTCGGGAAGTGCTACAACAGCACGGCTGGATTCTCAATATTCCAAAGTCACAGCTGGTCCCGACGACACGTCTTCTGTTCCTGGGAATGATTCTGGACACAGACCAGAAAAGAGTGTTTCTTCCAGTGGAAAAAGCCGAGGAGTTGTCATCTCTAGTCAGAGACATCCTAAAACCGGGACAGGTGTCGGTACATCAATGCACACGAGTCCTGGGAAAAATGGTAGCTTCGTACGAGGCGATTCCATTCGGAAGGTTCCACGCAAGGACTTTCCAGTGGGACCTGTTGGACAAATGGTCCGGGTCCCATCTCCAGATGCAACAGCGAATAACCCTGTCGGCAAGGGCCAGGGTGTCGCTGCTGTGGTGGCTGTAGAGGGCTCATCTACTAGAGGGCCGCAGATTCGGAATACAGGACTGGGTCCTGGTGACCACGGATGCCAGCCTTCGGGGCTGGGATGCAGTCACACAGGCAAGAAATTTCCAAGGACTGTGGTCAAATCAGGAGATTTCGCTTCACATAAATATTCTTGAGCTAAGGGCCATTTACAATGCCCTAAGCCAAGCAAGACCCCTGCTTCAGAACCGGCCGGTACTGATCCAATCAGACAACATCACGGCGATCGCCCATGTAAACAGACAGGGCGGCACAAGAAGCAGGAGGGCAATGGCAGAAGTCACAAGGATTCTCCGATGGGCAGAGAATTATGTGTTAGCACTGACAGCAGTGTTCATTCCGGGAGTGGACAACTGGGAAGCAGACTTCCTCAGCAGGCACGACCTCCACCCGGGAGAATGGGGACTTCATCCAGAAGTCTTCCAGATGCTGGTAAACCGTTGGGAAAAACCACAGGTGGACATGATGGCGTCCCGCCTCAACAAAAAGCTAAAAAGATATTGCGCCAGGTCAAGGGACCCTCAGGCGATCGCTGTGGACGCTCTAGTGACACCGTGGGTGTACCAGTCGGTTTATGTGTTTCCTCCTCTACCTCTCATACCCAAAGTACTGAGAATAATAAGAAAGCGAGGAGTGAGAACTATTCTCGTGGCTCCGGATTGGCCAAGAAGAGCTTGGTACCCGGAGCTTCAAGAGATGCTTGCAGAGGACCCTTGGCCTCTGCCGCTCAGACAAGACCTGCTGCAGCAGGGACCCTGTCTGTTCCAAGACTTACCGCGGCTGCGTTTGACGGCATGGCGGTTGAACGCCGGATCCTAAAGGAAAAAGGCATTCCGGAGGAAGTCATCCCTACCCTGATCAAGGCCAGGAAGGATGTCACCGCAAAACATTATCACCGCATTTGGCGAAAATATGTTGCTTGGTGTGAGGCCAAGAAGGCCCCAACGGAGGAATTTCAACTGGGTCGATTCCTGCATTTCCTGCAACCAGGTGTGACGTTGGGCCTCAAATTGGGGTCCATTAAGGTCCAGATCTCGGCCCTGTCGATTTTCTTCCAGAAAGAACTGGCTTCACTGCCTGAAGTTCAGACTTTTGTCAAGGGAGTTCTGCATATTCAGCCTCCTTTTGTGCCCCCAGTGGCACCTTGGGATCTCAATGTGGTTTTGGAGTTTCTGAAATCACATTGGTTTGAGCCACTTAAGACTGTGGATTTAAAATATCTCACGTGGAAAGTGGTTATGTTGTTGGCTCTGGCTTCGGCCAGACGTGTGTCAGAATTGGCGGCTTTGTCCTGTAAAAGCCCCTATCTGATTTTCCATATGGATAGGGCAGAGTTGAGGACTTGTCCTCAGTTTCTCCCGAAGGTGGTATCAGCTTTTCACTTGAACCAACCTATTGTGGTGCCTGCGGCTACTAGGGACTTGGAGGATTCCAAGTTTCTGGACGTAGTCAGGGCCCTAAAAATTTATATTTCCAGGACGGCTGGAGTCAGTAAAACTGACTCGCTGTTTATTTTATATGCACCCAACAAGCTGGGTGCACCTGCTTCTAAGCAGACTATCGCGTGCTGGATTTGTAGCACTATTCAGCTGGCGCATTCTGCGGTGGGACTACCGCAGCCTAAATCTGTAAAAGCCCATTCCACAAGGAAGGTGGGCTCATCTTGGGCGGCTGCCCGAGGGGTCTCGGCTTTACAACTTTGCCGAGCTGCTACTTGGTCAGGGGCAAACACGTTTGCAAAATTTTATAAATTTGATACCCTGGCTGAGGAGGACCTGGAGTTCTCTCATTCGGTGCTGCAGAGTCATCCGCACTCTCCCGCCCGTTTGGGAGCTTTGGTATAATCCCCATGGTCCTTACGGAGTACCCAGCATCCACTAGGACGTCAGAGAAAATAAGATTTTAATCACCGGTAAATCTATTTCTCGTAGTCCGTAGTGGATGCTGGGCGCCCATCCCAGGTGCGGATTGTCTGCAATACTTGTAAATAGTTATTGTTACAAAAATCGGGTTGTTATTGTGAGCCATCTGTTCAGAGGCTCCATTGTTATCATACTGTTAACCGGGGTTCCTATCACGAGTTATATGGTGTGGCTGGTATGAGTCTTACCATGGATTCAAAATCCTTCCTTATTGTGTCAGCTCTTCCGGGCACAGTGTCCTAACTGAGGCTTGGAGGAGGGTCATAGGGGGAGGAGCCAGTGCACACCAGGTAGACCTAAATCTTTCTTTAGAGTGCCCAGTCTCCTGCGGAGCCCGTCTATTCCCCATGGTCCTTACGGAGTACCCAGCATCCACTACGGACTACGAGAAATAGATTTACCGGTGAGTAAAATCTTATTGTATCTCAGGAGTACAGGCTGGAATTTCAAAATCTCCCTCCTTACAGATTTTTAAAATCAGGCTTGCCAGCTCTGCTGGGAGACAGGACTGTCCTGCAAGAAGCTGTCCAGAAGTTGGTGGAGGCACAGTTCATGTGCCAGTACCACCTCATATGCAAAACAGAGTTTACTATTCAAACCTTTTTGTTGTACTGAAACCGGAGGTTCGGTCAGGCCCAATCTGAACTTAAAATCACTAAACCCCTTTCTGAGGGAGTTCAAGTTCAAAATGGAGTCTCTAAGGGCAGTGATATCTGGTCTGGAGGAGGGGGAATTCCTGGTATCCCTGGATATCAAGGATGCGTACCTCCACATTCCAATTTGGCTGCCGCATCAAGCTTATCTTCGATTCGCACTGTTGGACTGTCATTTTCAGTTCCAGGCCCTACCATTCGGCATCTCCACAGCACCGAGGGTATTCACCAAGGTGATGGCGGAAAGGATGGTTCTCCGCAGACAGGGGGTGAATATAATTCCATATCTGGACGATCTGCTGATAAAAGCATTGTCCAAGGAGAAGCTGTTATGGTCCATAGCTCTCACGACAGCTTCTCAGGGAACATGGTTGGATCCTGAATCTTCTAAAATCACATTTGGAACCAACCAGGAGGTTGTCCTTTCTGGGAATGATCCTCGACACGGAAGTGCAGAGGGTGTTTTTTCCAGAGGAAAAAGCGTTGGTGATGCAAACAATGGTCCGGGATGTCCTGAAGCTAACCCGGGTGTCGGTTCATCAGTACATTTCGCCTTCTGGGGAAGATGGTAGCCTCTTACGAGGCTCTGCAGTTCGGGAGGTTTCACGCTCTGTTCTCCCAACTGGATCTCCTGGACAAGTGGTCGGGATCCCATCTACACATGCATCAGAGAATACGTCTGTCGCCAAAGGCCAGGATTTCACTCCTCTGGTGGCTGCAATTACCTCACCTACTGGAGGGCCG
The DNA here is from genome assembly GCF_028390025.1 of Pseudophryne corroboree. Classification (NCBI taxonomy): domain Eukaryota; kingdom Metazoa; phylum Chordata; class Amphibia; order Anura; family Myobatrachidae; genus Pseudophryne; species Pseudophryne corroboree. The sequence continues at coordinate 339,669,081 of NC_086450.1, forward strand.
CAGGTTTGGGATTCAGGACTGGATCCTTCTAACCATGGATGCAAATCTCCAGGGCTGGGGCGCAGTCACTCAAGGGGAAACCTTCCAAGGACGGTGATCAAGTCTGGAAGGCGGCCTGCTGATAAACATTCTGGATCTAAGAGCCTTCTACAACGGTTTTCTCCAAGCGGCCCATCTTCTGAGAAATAGGGCCGTTCAAGTACAGTCGGACAATGTGACAACAGTGGCTTACATAAACCGACAGGGCGGAACGAAGTGCAGAGCTGCAATGTCAGAGGTAACAAGAATCATCCTCTGGGCAGAAAAACACGCGTTGACGCTGTCAGCAATCTTCATTCTGTGAGTAGACCACTGGGAAGCGGACTTCCCACTCCCCTGGATGGAGATCGTGTCTGCTGAGGGTCTCCATCCGGAGGTGTTCAAGGAGGTAACAGATCTTTGGGGCGTGCCCCAGATCGACATGATGGCCTCTCGTCTCAATAAGAAGCTTCGGCGGTATTGTTCCAGGTCAAGGGACCAGCAAGCAGTGGTGGTGGATGCCCTAGTGACTCCATGGGTGTTCCAGTTGGTGTACGTGTTTCCTCCACTTTCACTCATCCGAAGAGTTCTAAAGCTCATAAGGAGAACAAGGGTTCAAGCAATCCTCATTGCTCCAGACTGGCCAAGAAGGGCTTGGTACGCGGATCTTCTGGATCTACTGCAAGAAGAGCTGAGGCCTCTTAGGAAGGACCTGCTGCAGCAGGGGCCGTTCGCCTATCAAGACTTACCGCGGCTACGTTTGACGGCATGGGGGTTGAACGCCTGATACTAGCTCAGAAGGGCATTCCGAACAAGGTTATTCCTACCCTGATACAGGCTAAGGAAAGGAGTAACGTCAAAACATTCCCATCGAATTTTTAAAAAATATGTACCTTGGTGTGAGTCCAAGAAATTTCCTGCGGTGGAGTTTCAACTGGGACAGGTTTCTCCTCTTCCTACAAGCTGGTGTGGATATGGGCCTGAGGTTGGGATCTGTGAAGGACCAGATTTTGTCCCTATCCATTTTCTTCCAGAAACAATTGGCTGCCCTTCCTGAGGTTCAGACCTTTTTGAAGGGAGTTCTGCACATCCAACCTCCCTTTGTACCGCCTACGGTGCCTTGAGACCTTAACGTGGTGTTGCATTTCCTCCAATCGGACTGATTCGAACCTCTACGGGAGGTTGAAGTCAAATTTCTTACATGGAAGGCTGTCACGTTGTTGGCCTTAGCTTCTGCTAGACGTGTCGTAGTTGGGGGGCTTGTCCTGTAAAAGCCCATACTTGATCTTCCACGAAGAGCTCCGGACACATCGGCAGTTTCTTCCGGAGGTTGTGTCTGCATTTCATATTAACCAAACCTATTGTGGTGCCAATGGCTACTGACTCCTCAATTTCATCAAAGTCATTGGATGTTGTAAGGGCTCTGAAAATCTATGTGAAGAGGACTGCTCGTCACAGAAAATCGGACTCTCTGTCCTGTATGATCCCAAGAAAATTGGGTGTCCTGCTTCTATGCAGACTCTCTCGCTGGATCAGGTTCACTATCCAGCATGCATATTCTACGGCAGGCTTGCCGTGTCCTACGACTGTCAATGCCTACTTTACTCGTAAGGTGGGGCCTTCCTGGACGGCTGCCCGGGGTGTCTCGGCGTTACAACTTTGCCAAGCTGCAACTTGGTCAGGGTCGAACACCTTTGCAAAGTTCTACAAGTTCGATACATTAGCCTCTGATGATCTGTAGTTCAATCAGTTCTGCAGGAGCCTCCACGCTTTCCCTCCCGTTCTGGGAGCTTTAGTACATCCTCATGGTACTAATGTGGACTCCAGCATCCTCTAGGACGTAAGAGAAAATAGGATTTTGGTTACCTACTGATAAATCCTTTTCTCGTAGTCCGTAGAGGATGCTGGGCGCCCGCCCAGCGCTTTGTTTTCCTGCATTCATTATCTAGTTCGGTACAACTTTGTTTTGGTAATGTACTGCAATATTACCTGGTGTTAGGCGCCGGGGTCCGCTCGTCGGTGCGGCCCGGCGCCTAGCAACCAGGGACGCCGTGCGCGTACAGCCGCCGGCTCCCTGGCAACGCTAGACGCCGGGCGCACGGAGCCGCACGGACCCTAGCAACGGGGACGCCACTGGCGGACCGCGTTCCCCGTTGCTGGGTGCATTTAAATTAGTAAGGGCACCTGTTTCCTGGCCGTGCAGCAAGGCAGCTGCACGGCATTCATGCAATCCACTGGCAGCAGTTGATTGGAGGGCTTCGGTTTATATGCTCTTGCAGTGCCTCACACAGACGCCGGTAATAGCTTCCTGCATGCTGTATCTGTTTGCTGAGAGTGTTTCCAGTCCTGCTGTATCCGGTCGTTCCTGTCCTCAGTTGTCCTGCACTCGGAAGTCGTCATCTGTTCCTAGAGTCCTGACTGAGCACCGTTAAACATCCAGTGGTGTTCGTGAGTCGCGGCGTAGCCGTGTGTTGCGGCTTGGCCGCTTTATTACTTATTATTTATTATTTGTGTTTCGGAGCTTTTGCGGAGGATTCCGCTCCCACAGATCCACTCTGGTATCCAGCGGTGCTGGGTAGGAGTAATGGACTAGTGGATTTTGGTTGTCCTTTTATCTGGCGGTTTTTCCGCGCATACTTCAAGTTTGGTTAGTTAGCTTGTTGCCCTTGGCCTGTTGTAGTCAGAGGTCCTCTTCTCATCATCCTGCCTCGGATTTCCCTTTGTCTCTCACTAAGACCGGGGGGCACCGGAGTTGGGCAGACATAATCCGCCTTTCAAACGTGGCTGCCAGGGGCTCAAGAAATCATAGTCTCGCAAGGGATTTCCGATAGCACGGGTGAGACAATAGAGTTAGGGCGCCAGGGGCAACTAGTCTTTCCTGCTCCCGTAACCAGCATTCCCTTCCAGTACTCTGGCCATTGTCATAAGATCTCCTCCGGTCAGGAGTACTGGAATCATAACATTATTACCGGCCAAACCAAAACTTAAAATTAAACAGGGTTTGATTTTTTCCTTATTCAGTTTTAGAGTTATCGGCCTCATGAATCCCCCAGGTTTAGGGCCAAATCCTGGTCAGCTCCTAGTCAGCCAGATTCAAGAACTTACTCAGATGGTTCAGGATCTTTCCCTGCGGGTGAAGTCGCAGGAAGATCTTTTACGAACTTCCCCGAGGGTAGTCCCTGAACCAAAAATGCACTTGCCTGACCGTTTTTCTGGTGATAGGAAGAAGTTTTTTAATTTTAAAGAATCCTGTAAACTTTATTTTCGTTTAAGACCGATCTCCTCAGGTACTGAATCTCAGCGGGTTGGAATCATTATTTCTTTGCTCCAGGGGGATCCTCAGACCTGGGCATTTGGTTTAAAAGCAGAGGATCCGGCATTGTTGTCAGTCGACGCTTTTTTGGGGTCTTTAGGGCTTTTGTATGATGACCCTGATAGAGAGGCATCCGCTGAGAGTCAGTTACGCGCTCTCAGACAGGGTAGAAATCCTACAGAGGTTTATTGTACAGAGTTTCGCCGTTGGTCGAACGACTGTGGCTGGAATGACCCAGCCCTGCGCAGTCAGTTTCGCCTCGGCTTATCTGAGTCTATAAAAGACAGTCTCCTTCAGTATCCCGCTCCTGAGACTCTCGATAAACTCATGGAGCTTTCTATTAAGATTGATCGACGTCTCAGAGAGCGGAGGGCTGAAAAAGGAGCACCAGTCAGGACTACTCCATGTGTATTTTCCATTCCTGAGGACGTAGAGGAGCCCATGCAGATGGGTCTCTCCCGACTGTCTCCAGAAGAAAGAGCCAGAAGGCAAAACTCTGGTCTTTGTTTGTACTGTGGGGGTAAGGGACATTTTTCCCGTAATTGTCCGAACAAGTCGGGAAACGCCTCGACCAAGTGAATTGTGAGGGGGTTCACTTTGGTCTGCAGCTTATCTCCTCGAATAACTCCCTTTTAGTCCCAGCTAAAGTTTCCTTTGGCAGCCTCAGTTCTTCGGTGTCGGCTTTTGTTGACAGTGGAGCTGCAGGGAACTTTATGGACTTAACTTGGGCCAAGGCCTTAGGTATTCCTCAGTTAGCCTTGGGTAGGTGTATCACCATGCATGGTTTAGATGGGAGTCCCTTGTCCAATGGGGTTATTTCCCTCTGTACACCTCCTGTACTACTTACGGTAGGAGCTCTTCATTCCGAAAAGATCGAGTTCTTCCTTACCCATTGCCCAGCAGTTCCAGTGGTTCTGGGTCACCCTTGGCTGGCCTTTCATAATCCCACCATTGATTGGCAGTCGGGGGAGATTTCACAATGGGGTACCATCTGTAATAAGGAATGTATTACGTTTCCCGTTAGAATAGCTGCTGCCATTCCCGAACTCATTCCCGTGGAATACCAGGACTTTGTTGATGTGTTTTCCAAGGGCATTGCGGACATTCTGCCTCCCCATCAGCCTTATGATTGTGCTATTGAGCTAATTCCCGGTGCCACATTGCCAAAGGGAAGGTTATATGCTTTATCCGGGCCAGAAACTGCGGCCATGAATGAGTATGTTAAGGAGAGTCTAGGGAAAGGATTTATCAGGCCATCTAAATCCCCTTTAAGTGCAGGCTTCTTCTTTGTGGAGAAAAAAGATGGATCACTCAGACCTTGCATTGACTTTAGAGCCCTGAATAAGATCTCAGTTAAAAATACTTATCCTCTGCCGCTGATTTCTGTCCTCTTTGATCAGCTGCGTTCGGCTGTGATTTTTTCTAAAATTGACCTGAGGGGAGCATATAACCTCATCCGAATCAAGTCTGGAGATGAGTGGAAGACGGCTTTCAGTACTCAGTCGGGTCACTACGAGTATCTGGTGATGCCGTTCGGCTTGTCTAACGCTCCGGCAGTTTTCCAGGATCTCATTAACGATGTGCTCCGTGACTTTCTAGGAAGATTCGTGGTCGTTTACTTAGACGACATCCTGATCTATTCTGACTCAATTGAACAACATGTTACCCAGGTGCGTCAGGTTCTTCAAAAATTACGTGAAAATCATCTATATGCCAAGCTGGAGAAGTGTGAGTTTCATGTCACGGAGGTATCCTTTTTAGGGTACATTATTTCCCCTCGGGGATTCTGCATGGAACCTAAGAAGCTCCAAGCCATCCTTAGTTGGGCGCAACCCACCAACTTAAAAGCAATTCAGCGCTTTTTAGGGTTTGCGAATTATTATAGAAGATTTATTCATTCTTTTTCCGACCTGGTTGCTCCCATGGTGGCACTGACTAAGAAGGGAGCGGATCCTACCAACTGGTCACGTGAAGCTGAGTTATCCTTTCAGGCCTTGAAACAAGCTTTTGTCTCAGCTCCAGTCCTCAGACATCCCAACCCAGAATTGCCCTTCATTGTTGAGGTTGATGCCTCGGAGGTTGGAGTGGGGGCTATCCTATCTCAAAAGGATCCGGAGTCTCTGGAACTACATCCTTGTGCCTTCATGTCCAGGAAATTCTCATCCGCTGAATCCAACTACGATGTTGGTAACCGGGAGTTACTGGCTATTAAATGGGCTTTCGAGGAGTGGAGACATTGGCTTGAGGGAGCAACACATACCATTTCAGTATTGACTGACCACAAAAATCTTCAGTACATCGAATCAGCTAAGCGGCTGAATGCCCGGCAGGCTCGTTGGGCTTTATTTTTTACTCGTTTCAAGTTTATTATCACCTTTAGGCCAGGTTCCAAGAATACCAAGGCGGATGCCCTGTCACGCAGTTTTCTTCCAGTTCATAATAACAGTCCTGTTACTCCCATACTTCCGTCTTCAGTCATTTGGGCAGGCCTCACACAAGATTTATTTACCCAGTTAAAGCAGCTTCAACATCAAGCTCCTGGAAATACTCCTGCTGGTCGTCTTTACGTCCCTGAGTTTTTGAGAGCTACTGTTTTGACTGAATTTCATGATAGCAAAGTTGCCGGGCATCCGGGGATCTCTAAGACTTTGGAATTAGTCTCCCGCTCAGTATGGTGGCCTGGTCTTTCTAAAGACATTAAGGAGTTTGTTTTTTCTTGTCAGGTCTGTGCACAGCATAAGGTTCCCCGTTCCTTGCCTATCGGGCAACTTATGCCCTTAAATGTTCCTCTCAGGCCATGGTCTCATATTTCCATGGATTTTGTGGTAGACCTCCCTCTGTCAGCCGGATTCCGAGTCATATGGGTGGTAGTGGACCGTTTTAGCAAGATGGCTCATTTCACTGCTCTTCCCCGACTGCCATCTGCCCAGGGATTGGTTGTTTTGTTTCTCCGCCATGTTTTCAGACTTCATGGGTTGCCCACTGATATTGTTTTTGATCGGGGTCCACAATTCATTGCACAATTCTGGAAGTCCTTTTGTGCCTCATTAAAGATGAAATTGTCTTTAACATCCGGTTACCATCCCCAATCCAACGGGCAGACCGAGCGAGTTAATCAATCATTAAAACAGTATTTGCGTTTGTACTCAGCCAAACTCCAGAATGATTGGTCCGAGTTTCTTCCTTTGGCGGAGTTTGCTTACAATAATTCTTGTCATTCCTCCACTAATGTGTCTCCATTCTTTTCAGTTTTTGGTTTTCACCCCAGAGCTAATTCTTTTTTTCAACATTCTTCTGTTTCCTCGCTAACCTTAACCTCTCTCAGAGTCATTTGGAAAAAAGTGCACCTTGCCCTCAGAAAAGCGGCATTTCGAGAGAAAATTTTTTCGGACAGGCTCCGACGTCCTTGCACTTTTAAGGTGGGAGACAGGGTATGGTTGTCGACTCGTAACATTAGACTTCGACAATCCTCAGCTAGATTGGGCCCCAAATTTATTGGACCATTTCATATTATTAAAAAAATCAACCCAGTTGCTTTCCGGTTACGTTTACCAAGAGCTCTCCGGATCGGAAATACGTTCCATTGCTCCCTGTTGAAACCATACGTTTCTTCCAGTAGATTTCCTCGGAAGATCTCTCAGGGGAAATCACCCGTAGATGTACAGGGACAACAGGAGTTCTTGGTGGAGAAGGTTCTCGATTCCAAATTGTCCCGGGGTCGGCTTTATTTTCTGGTGCACTGGAGAGGCTATGGTCCAGAGGAAAGGTCTTGGGTCCTGGATAAGGCTCTCCATGCCCCGAGGCTCAAGAGGGCATTTTTCCGGGAATTTCCTCGGAAACCTGGCTTTAGGGGTTCCTTGACCCCTCCTCAAGGGGGGGGGGTACTGTTAGGCGCCGGGGTCCGCTCGTCGGTGCGGCCCGGCGCCTAGCAACCAGGGACGCCGTGCGCGTACAGCCGCCGGCTCCCTGGCAACGCTAGACGCCGGGCGCACGGAGCCGCACGGACCCTAGCAACGGGGACGCCACTGGCGGACCGCGTTCCCCGTTGCTGGGTCCATTTAAATTAGTAAGGGCACCTGTTTCCTGGCCGTGCAGCAAGGCAGCTGCACGGCATTCATGCAATCAGCACTGGCAGCAGTTGATTGGAGGGCTTCGGTTTATATGCTCTTGCAGTGCCTCACACAGACGCCGGTAATAGCTTCCTGCATGCTGTATCTGTTTGCTGAGAGTGTTTCCAGTCCTGCTGTATCCGGTCGTTCCTGTCCTCAGTTATCCTGCACTCGGAAGTCGTCATCTGTTCCTAGAGTCCTGACTGAGCACCGTTAAACATCCAGTGGTGTTCATGAGTCGCGTCGTAGCCGTGTGTTGCGGCTTGGCCGCTTTATTACTTATTATTTATTATTTGTGTTTCGGCGCTTTTGTGGAGGATTCCGCTCCCACAGATCCACTCTGGTATCCAGCGGTGCTGGGTAGGAGTAATGGACTAGTGGATTTTGGTTGTCCTTTTATCTGGCGGTTTTTCCGCGCATACTTCAAGTTTGGTTAGTTAGCTTGTTGCCCTTGGCCTGTTGTAGTCAGAGGTCCTCTTGTCATCATCCTGCCTCGGATTTCCCTTTGTCTCTCACTAAGACCGGGGGGGCACCGGAGTTGGGCAGACATAATCCGCCTTTCAAACGTGGCTGCCAGGGGCTCAAGAAACCATAGTCTCGCAAGGGATTTCCGATAGCACGGGTGAGACAATAGAGTTAGGGCGCCAGGGGCAACTAGTCTTTCCTGCTCCCGTAACCAGCATTCCCTTCCAGTACTCTGGCCATTGTCATAAGATCTCCTCCGGTCAGGAGTACTGGAATCATAACACCTGGTAAGTTAAGTTTCAGCAGTTGCTGAGATTTCAAGCTAGTTAGCTTGATGTGGCTTGTATGTGTGAGCTGGTGTGAATCTCGCCACTATCTGTATAATCCTCTCGAAGATGTCCGTCTCCTCGGGCACAGTTTCTAGACTGAGTCTGGTAGGAGGGGCATAGAGAGAGGAGCCAGCCCACACTGTCAAACTCCTAAAGTGCCAATGGCTCCTGGTGTACCCGTCTATACCCCTATGGTACTAATGTGGACCCCAGCATCCTCTACGGACTACGAGAAAAGGATTTACCGGTAGGTAACCAAAATCCTATTTTCTTTAAACTAGCCATTCCTGGGGGAGTGTTCATTGGAGTTTGGGAGTAATCAGTCTATTCACATGCTTGGCCCATTACTTAAAGAGCATTAAGGAGGCTTGTGTCGTAGGCTTGTGTCCATTAATTCAAAGGACATTATTCACATGATAACTACAATTTTAAACAATTTAGACGTTAAACTGAAGGTAAACAGAAGGACAACTATCATCCTGGACCACTGAAGGACAGCTTTCAGACAAATGTGAGTCCAATTTCACTACACATCAAACTACTCCAGTCCTAGTAACCTAGACACTTATAACTTAAATCTGAGTTAGGAATGCTGCAAGACCTTTCCACTTCATCCAGAACTACTCATTTATGTCTATAGCTTACCAAAAATATCTGCATTCTCACCTGTACCAATGTTATCTGTCTTTTTAAACTAGGAAAAGACATCCCCAATCTGCTTACTACAGTTCTTTCTTATGCAAACTCGTATGTTTTTTGATGTAATGATTTGCTTGTAATTGGCATTGTAATTGTGGGGAAGTTGCTCATTGAAACAGTTTATTATTGCATGCTGTCTGGTGTTTACCTCCTTTGATCATTTGGTCAGGTGTATTATATCTTTACATTTAGTGAGGTGTAGTCGTGGTGTAAAGGACAGTGTGATTCCTGATTAGTAAAAAAAATACAAATACCAAAAAGGTAATTTCAACTTTAAACTTGTCATTTATTTTGTACTGTCTGGACAAGGCTACTAATAACAGATGCATAGACAAAATTCTTAACATTATGTGTGCAAATGCTAGGACAGGCCTGTCCAACCTGCGACCCTCCAGCTGTTGTGAAGCTACAATCCCCAGCATGCCCTGTCACAGTTTTGCTATCAGGAAAGGCTAAAATTGGCAGGGCATGCTGGGATGTGTAGTTTCACAACAGCTGAAGGGCCGCAGGTTGGAAAGGCCTGTGCTAGGAGCTTAGGAGACAAAATTCCAGAGCTAATTGTGATAATAACAAGGGATAACTTTGATGTTGTGGCAATTACAGAGTCATGGTGCAATGAGAATCATGACTGGGACATAGTTATATCAGGATACAATGTATTTAGAAAGGATAGAATGGGAAGAATAGGAGGAGGGGTAGCAATGTATGTGGAAAAAAACAAATGCTATTTTAATACAAAATATTGAAGACAAAACTGAGGCCCTTTGGGTCACCATAGGAACCGGGGAGAAGGACATTATTCGCATTGGGGTGACCTATAGACCACCAGGCCAGGGGCAGGATTTGGACAGGAACCTATTGTTGGACATCACTAAAATAGCTTTAAAGGGAGAAGTCATAATCATGGGAGACTTTAATTTACCTGATGTAAATTGGGAGGGGTCTTTTGCAAGTTCAGCTACAAGTGGCACATTTCTAAATTCCTTACATGGAGCATCTCTCAAGCAATTGGTGAGGGAGCCCCCTTGCAAAAGGCTCAATATTAGATTGAATTCTTACAAATGGTGACAGGATATCAGACATATATGTTGGTGAGCACCTGGGATCCAGTGATCATCAAGTATTATGGTTTAGTATAAAGACAGGATCCACACAAAAACAAAGGTGTTGTATTTTAGAAATGCTGACTTTGCAGAAATGGGGAGATGTTTAAGTTATCCATTGGCGGACTGGAGGAACTTGGAAGGAGTGCAGGAGAGGTGGGAAAAATTGAAAAGTGCAATACTATGGGCAACAGACCTTGGTATCAAAAGGGTTAGGAAAAGCACCAGGAAAAGGAAGCCAGTGTGGCTCACAAAAGAAGTATCAACTAGTGTGATTGCAAAAAAGAAGTCTTTTAGGAAATACAAACAGACTCAAAATAATAACAAATAAGAAAGCTGGCTACTATTTAGACTCGGAGGTAGATTTATAACCCTTTCACACCGCTTACACCTGCAGCCATTGACACCTGGAAAGGAGGAACGGTGTCATGCAGGCATTACTTGAGTGCTATAAACATGGATGTATAGTATGTAAGTGTATCTTGCTCCCTGCAGATGTGACCTAATGAGACTGGATGCAGACCCAGATATGCTTCATAGGGAGCGTGTCTTTGCCATACTGGAGGCTTGCTGTAGTATCTAGACCAGAGGTTCCCAAACGCGGTCCTCAGAGCACCCCAACGGTCCAGGTTTTAAATGTATCCATGCTTGGCCACAGTTGACTTAATTAGCACCTCAGTCAATTTGATTTAAAGCATCTGTGCTGAACCATGGATATAGCTAAATCCTGGACAGTTGGGGTGCCTTGAGGACCACATTTGGGAACCTCTGATCTAGACACTAGTAGCTTAAGTAATAATATGTTTCTTAATGCACACACCTCACGATGGTTAGACGATTTTAAAACTTAAATATATAAATAAGAATTTATTGTATACTTAGCTGTTATCAATTCAGCAGATGTTCAATACAGCAATCACATCAGCAAACTCAGGAGCCCTGCCCTCTGCGTCTAGTGGCTGAGTTATATTCATCCTGGCACTTTCAGCAGTCAGTAGTTTCATCCAGGCAGATGAGACTAACTGACAGTTTCTAACTTATATAGGCTGGAAAACTCCTAAATAAGCAATTTCATGGGTACAAGGGTCAAATTAGGAAATATACATAAATGCTAAAAAAAAAACTGGGACACTGTTGCCTCCATTTTTGAGTGTTAAAAATAACATAAATACAATGTATAACATGGATCATATAGATTAAAACACAAGGTGAATCACCATTGTCCCAAGATTAAGAAGCAAAGATTCTAATGTTGACATATGTCCCAACTCCAAACACTTGTCTTGTTTGGTCTCATATAACCAGACAATGGTCATTGCCTTTGCTTGTAAATTATACCTCTGTCAGAAACACTGACACAGAGAAACACATCAGTTTGTAATATATACTGTATATAATATATATATATGTATATATATATATATAGTCATATATATAGTCATTTTTGAAAGAGGGCATTCACCATTTTTTTTTTAAAAAGGTCAAAGGTTATTTATTACCACATCATGAAGACAGTCTTCATGATGTGGTAATAAATAACCTTTGACCTTTTTAAAAAAAATTGGTGAGTGCCCTCTTTCAAAAATGACTGTATTTTGGAATCTACCATTCCTTGGAGTTGAGCACCATCTGGTTGGCCTTTGAATTACGGATTAGTGCGGATGCTCATAGGACTATATATATAAGTTGTAACACTGTAAGGGTACAAGGTGCCGTTTCCTGGGGTAAATGGCAGCACGCAGCAGCTGAGGAACCACACAAGTCCAGTTTCTGGTACAACTGGCCCCAGCCAGTTTTATTATACAGAAAATAAAACAAACACCAAAAGAAAATACCTTGCCTGTCCGGCACTAACTAAACACAAGATGTTCCTAACTATCACTAAACAAAAACACAGAGTTCTCCAGAAGACACTGTATAGCTCACTTGTATCAGGAAGCGTGTTTCTCTCACAGAGATCCTGCAGTCTTCCCAGGCAGTCTACACACATTAATCAAGCTAGAAGCCCTATAAGGCTCTTGCACAGCTGAAAGCCCTGATTAGCCCTCTGTGAGGCCAAAGATCCAAACTGGGCCCAATGTCTGGAACACGCCTTATCTGTCTCTCAGGGCCCTTATCCAGCTTTTCCAGCAAACTGAAAAGGTTCTAACAAAACAAAAGCATTTTCCTAGAAGTTTTCATTTTCTAAAACATGTAAGACAAGAACCTGGGACAAACATACCTGCCCTCAAACACTATCCCAGTGTTCTTGTCACATAATAATTATACACAGTATATGTGTGTGTGTCCTGACGAAAGTGCTGAAAACAATGGCACTGAAACGTTGACCTTTATGGAGACTGCTAACCGTGTTTTAATACAGTACTGGGAGTGCCGCACAATAAGGTAGTCTGTTTGATTTGTTTTGTGGAGGCACCTAGCTAAGTTTTGTATGCAGGAGGGGTTTGGTAGGGTTAATATACCAAGATCCCTCAGGATTTTGACCATCGAGATGCCACTGTCCTGACAGTTGGGATGTTTAATGCCACCTGGAAGAAAGAACCAAAGACATCTTAAGCACAGCAATATATTTTCCTATAATACAAAGCTTTACATATTTACATAAAAAAGTAACGTTTAGTAATACAACCAGATCAGCTGTTGTTCTGATTTCATTAAGAGCTGTATTTTGCAAGTTCATTTTATTTACTTTTACAATTCTTCAGTAACTTGCATTCTTTTGATTATGTGTGATTGGATTTGTGTTTCTTCAGTATCTACAAATCATGTCCATGTAATGTGTAATGCATTAGCAACAAATCACTTTTGGAGACAGAATATAGTCTGATAACTATTGGGAACTGATGGGATTCATGCTATAACATCGTGACACTAAAAGTGACAGATAATACACAGGAGACTACTGTGCAGACGTTTCTGTGAGAATAAATTCTGCTGTTCTGAATGTTCATTTCAACTTTTTTTCTAGTGAACATATTTCTTCACTGTGTTCTGTTCTGTAGGATAGTTTTATCAGGAACAAGAGATCATGTGCATCTTGTCCATTACATTTCTATATCATTGACCTGGACTAACTTTCTGTCTCTTATGTCCTAGAGGATGCTGGGGTCCATGTAGTAACATGGGGTATAGAAGGGTCCTTTCGGAGCCACTGGCACTTTAAGAGTTTAATAGTGTGGGCTGGCTCCTCCCTCTATGCCCCTGCCCGGAGGAGCCGGTCACAGCTAGCGGAGCTCCTAGGAGTTTTTCTAGTTTTGTTGTTTTCTAAGAGTTGTTAGGTACAGGAAAGCTGCTGGCAACAGCTTTCCTGCTTCGTGGGACTTAGGGGGGGGGGGGGGAGTAGGAATCAACTTTTGAAGTTAATGGTTCTCTATCTCCGCTGACAGGACACAGCTCCTGAGGGTGCTGATCGCAAGCCCACGAGGCGACCGCTCACTCCCACAGCACTGCCGCCATCCACTAACAGAGCCAGAAAAAAGAAGAGTGGTGAGTTCAACGCTGGCGGCCCGGTTAGCGGGTCGCTGGAGGAATGGCGGCATGAGGATGGGAGCGCAGCTCTGTCAGGCTGCGCTCCAGGAAGCCTCAGCAACAGTTTACTGTAGACGCGGCTGAGGGGCATCCCGGGCCAGCGCGATCACTCTGACACTGGTAATGTAGCTAACTCGCTAATCCCTCTGTTAGCATTAAAACCTCAGGCCAGTATAAATATAATGTGCGGGAAGACGCGCGCCATTTTATGGGGCAGGACTTCTCCTCAGAGCGGACGGGGAGCACTGACCCTCCAGATAACTCCAGTTACTGCGGTACCAGGGTGTTATAGACAGGGGGGAGACTGTAATATGTAATATTTAGCCTATTAAGGTTATTTAGTCGGCGCTGGGCTGTTGTTATAGTAACTGCTCACTGGAGCACTGTGTGGCTGGTTCCTTAGACTCTTTGAAGGTACTCTGGAGGAAACTGTCTGACATTTTCCTGTATGTGTGCGTGTATTTGTATCCACATTACCATGTCCAAGGGCTCTGTATCATGTGCTGTAGAGTGTGTATCTTCTCCTGAAGAGTCTATCCCATGTACTCAGGACTGCAATATGCTTTCCCAACCCTCTGAAGCTGAACCCCCATGGGTGGATTCTTTAAGGGAAATGATATCCCAGATTTCATCAAGGATGTCACATAATGAGAAAGAAACGCCGTTTTTAGGAAAGTCTATAGAGGGATTGCAGCATTCAGCTCCTACTTCCTCAAATATCCCACATACATATCCTAAAAAACGTGCACTTGCCCAATTAATGCAAGTTGACACGGTGATGGGGATATGCATAGGGGGATGCCTCCCTTGCTAAGGGGGTGCAATTGATGATTGAAGCCATTAGGGATGTTTTGCATATTAATGAGAAGGTACCTGAGCCGGAACAGGAATCTTATTTTCCGTAAAATAAGAAATCCTCTCTCACCTTCCTGGCTTCTGAAGAGCTAAACGCTTTATTTGAAAAATCCTGGGAAAACCCAGAGAAAAAATTCCAGATCCCTAAAAGAATTCTCATTGCTTTTCCTTTACCCTGAAGAGGATAGAAAGAAATGGGAAAACCCGCTTATAGTAGACGCCTCTGTATCTATGTTGTCATGTTGGTTTTACCTGTCCCTGGTTCAACCGCACTAAAAGAGCCGGCTGACCGCAAGATTGAGACTACGCTCAAATCTTTATACACTGCTACAGGCGTGGCTTTAAGGCCCACTAATGCTTGTGCGTGGATTTCTAAAGCCATAGTAAAGTGGTTAGGCACATTACTAGAGGATTTAGATACTATGGATAGGAGTGACATTGATTTGTTTTTGCGTCACATACAGGATTCTGCTGGGTTCATGGTAGAGGCCATGACAGACCTTGGAATGCTGAATGCAAGGGCTACTTCCATGGCAGTCTCGGCACGCAGAGGAGTTTGGCTACGCTAATGGACTGTGGATGCAGAATCTAAGAAAAGTGTGGAGAACCTACCCTTCACAGGTCAGGCTCTGTTTGGGGACACGTGGATCTCCACGGCAACTGCGGGTAAGTCTTATCCTACGTCCACACTGCAGTCCTTTCGGACCTCAACATTTTTAAAATCCAAATCCCCTTCCACCTTCTTTAGGGGTGGTCGGGAAAAATCCAAAAAACCTGCCACCAACAGGTTCTCAGGAACAGAAACCAGGTTCTGTTTCCTCAAAATCTTCAGCATGACAGTGGACCTCCCAGCCTGGGGATCGGGCATGGTAGGAGCGAAACTAAAAAATTTCAGTCACATCTGGGTGTCATCAGGCCTAGACCCCTGGGTGACAGACATTGTTACCCAGGGCTACAGACTGGAGTTTCAGGAACTCCCACCTCACAGATTCTTCAAATCAAGCTTACCAGTTTCACTGACAGTAAGTGCTATCCTACAGGAAGCCATTCAAAAATTGGTCAAAACAGATGTTATTGTCCCAGTTCCACCTCACCTACACCACAGGGGTTGTTATTCCAACGTGGTTGTGGTGCCAAAATCGGATGGTTCGGTAAGGCCGATTTTTAAACCTAAAGTGATTGAACCCCTACTTAAGGGAATTCAAATTCAAGATGGAATCTCTGAGAGCAGTGATCTCAGGTCTGGAGGAAGGGGAATTCCTAGTATCCCTGGATATCAAGGATGCGTACCTTCACACTCCGATCTGGCCGCCTCACCAGGCTTATCTCAGATTTGCGCTGCTGGATTGTCACTATCAGTTCCAAGCGCTGCCATTTGGACTCTCCATAGCACCGAGAGTGTTCACCAAGGTCATGGCAGAGATGGTGCTACCCCTCCGCGGGCAAGGAGTGAACATAATTCCATATTTGGACGATCTCCTGATAAAAGCGTCTTCCAGGGAGAGGTTGTTGCAGAGTATTGCTCTCTCAACTCGACTACTCCAGGATCATGGGTGGATCCTGAACCTCCCAAAGTCACATTTGGAACCGACAAGGAGACTGCACAGAAGTGCAGAGAGTGTTTCTACCGGTAGAGAAATTGTTGGTGATCCAATCAATGGTTCGGGATGTCCTGAAGCCAGCCCTGGTATCGGTTCATCAGTGCATTCGCCTTCTGGGGAAAGATGGTAGCCTACTATGAGGCTCTTCAGTATGGAAGATTCCATGCGAGGTCCTTCCAACCGGAGCTCCTAGACAAGTGGTCGGGATCACATCTTCACATGCACCAGCGGATACGCCTGTCGCCGAAAGCCAGAATTTCCCTCCTCTGGTGGCTGCAAACTTCTCACCTAATCGAGGGCCGCAGGTTCGGGATTCAGAATTGGATCCTTCTAACCACGGATGCAAGTCTCAGAAGTTGGGGAGCAGTCACCCAAGGGGAAACTTTCCAAGGTAAGTGGTCAAGTCTGGAATCCATCCTTCCAATAAACATTCTGGAACTAAAGGCCGTATACAACTGCCTTCTACAAGCGGCACATCTTCTGCAAGATCAGGCCATTCAGGTTCAGTCAGACATTGTGACGGCAGTATCTTACATAAACCGACAGGGCGGAATGAAGAGCAGAGCGGCAATGACAGGTAACAAGAATCCTCCTCTGGGCAGAAAAGCACGCGGTGGCGCTATCTGCAATCTTCATTCCGGGAGTGGGCAACTTGGAAGTGGACTTCCTCAGCAAACACGATCTCCATCCAGGAGAATGGGGCCTCCACCTGGAGGTGTTCGCAGAGGTGACAAGCCGAGGGGGCGTACCTCAGGTAGACATGATGGCCTCAACAAGAAGCTTCGCAGGTACTGTTCCAGGTCGAGAGACCCACAGGCAGTGACGGTGGATGCCCTGGTAACTCCGTGGATGTTCCAGTCAGTGTATGTGTTCCCTCCACTTCCACTCATCCCAAGAATTCTCAAGCTAATAAAAAGAACAAGAGTTCAGGCGATCCTCATTGCTCCGGACTGGCCAAGGAGGGCTTGGTACGCGGATCTTCTGGAGTTACTCCTGGAGCATCCGAGGCCTCTTCCTCTTCGCGAGGACCTTCTTCAACAGGGGCCATTCGCTTATCAAGACTTACCTCAGCTACGTTTGACGGCATGGGGGTTGAACACCAGATCTTAGCTCGGAAGGGCATTCCGAAAAAGGTAATTCTTACCCTAATTCAGGCTAGGAAGGGAGTTACGTCTAAACATTACCATCGAATTTGGAAAAAGTATGTGTCTTGGTGTGAATCCAAGAAGTATCCAACGGTGGAGTTTCAACTAGGACAGTTTCTCCTCTTTCTGCAGGCTGTTGTAGATTTGGGCCTACGCTTGGGCTCCATAAAAGTCCAGATTTCGGCCTTGTCCATTTTCTTAGAGAAACATTTGACTGCCCTCCCTGAGGTTTAGACTTTCTTGAAAGGGGTTCTGCACATCCAACCTCCCCTTGTGCCTCCTACGGCACCTTGGGGTCTAAATGTGGTGCTGCAGTTCCTGCAATTGGATTGGTTCAAACATTTGCAGGAGGTGGACGTCAAGTTTCTTACTTGGAAGGCGGTCACACTGTTGGCATTGGCATCTGCTAGATGTGTGTCTGAATTGGGGGCTTTGTCTTGCAAGAGCCCCTATTTGATTTTCCATGAAGACAGGGCTGAGCTCAGAACGCGTCAACAGTTTCTTCCTAAGGCTGTGTCAGCTTTTCATATCAACCAACCTATTGTGGTGCCAGTGGCTACTGACTCCTCAATTACCTCAAAGTCCTTGGATGTGGTAAGGGCTTTGAAAATTTATGTGAAGAGAACTTCACATCAAAGGAAGTAGGATGCTTTATTTGTCCTTTATGACCCCTACAAGGTTGGGTACCCTGCTTCTAAGCAGACGATTTCTCATTGGATCAGGTTTACTATCCAGCATGCATGTTCTACGGCAGGCTTGCCATGTCCAAAATCTGTTAAGACCCACTCTACTCGTAAAGTGGGTTCTTCCTGGGCAGCTGCCTGGGGTGTCTCGGCTTTACAGCTTTGCCGAGCTGCCACTTGGTCTGAATCGAACACATTTGCTAAGTTCTACAAGTTCGATACTTTGGCCTCTGTTGACCTAAAGTTTGGTCAATGTGTTCTACAGGAACCTCAGCACTCTCCCTCTGGTACTGGGAGCTTTGGTACATCCCCATAGTACTAAATGGACCCCAGCATCCTCTAGGATGTAAGAGAAAATAGGATTTTAATTACCTACCGGTGAATCCTTTTCTCGTAGTCCGTAGAGGATGCTGGGCGCCCGCCCAGTGCTTCGTATTCCTGCATTGTTACTTGGTTCAGTATTGTTGTTTCAGCCGTTGCTGAATTGTTCCAAGTTGGTTAGCTTGGCTTTCCTTTTTTATGTGTGAGCTGGTGTGAATCTCACCACTATCTGTGTATTTCCTTCTCTCGAAGTATGTCCGTCTCCTCGGGCACAGTTTCTAGACTGAGTCTGGTAGGCGGGGCATAGAGGGAGGAGCCAGCCCACATTATTAAACTCTTAATGTGTCAGTGGCTCCCAAAGGACCCGTCTATACCCCATGCTTCTAAATGGACCCCAGCATCCTCTACGGACTACGAGAAAAGGATTTACCAGCAGGTAATTAAAATCCTATTTTTAGAAGATGACCCAAAATAAGGCATTTCTGCGTATTCCTTGTTAGAGAATAGCTTCAATCAGGTTGAGTAAGTTTGCATGCAGCATATTCTTTCAGTAACTGCAGTATAATATGATACACGTGCTTGTCTAGTTATCATCATGGCCTGATAATAACAATTTTTTTATTGCCGATTCACACACTGATTAAAAAAAATTAAAAAAATCTGCCAAATTGATCAATAAAAGTGTACTAGGGCAGCTGAGTGATGCTCACTCCATTGTGATACTGGCTAGCAGTGGTAGTCAGAGACATACTCATTTCCCGTGACATGACAGTGCCTGGTCACAAATTAGCTCTGCAATGGGATGCTTGACTTGGTTTTTCTATTACAATTTGCACAAGAAATTTATTAAAAACAAAAAAAATTGGTTAAACAATCTCAAAAGGAAAAAATAATTTACAGTACATTTCAACCAAAAAAGGTTTTAGGGCCTGATTCAGAGGCGGGTGCATTGCTAATGATTGCACAGGGCTGAATTATAGGCAGGGAGGTTACCTTGGGGTCCCCAGTCTGGCAAACAATGCAATAACCTGGCACACTTTGCACCTGCCCTGTCCGCCTAAAAGCAGTATCACAGCCAGTGATGGATATTTATCTTTTGAGACAGAGACAGCTTTTCTCCATCTCTAGGGTGATTGGGTGTGACTGTCAAAGCCCTGTCCCCTCACAGACATATTGGGACGGAGCAAGACCTAATGCAAGGAAGTCTCCACACCCATTAGAGACCTCATGCGGCAACAGGTAGTGTCTCTGGCTCTCTCTACCGACACCCTCTCTCTCTCCTGCTTGCTCCCCTCCCTCTCTTGCACCACACTCACCTTGTCTCTCTCTGACATTCTCTGTCAGTCTCCCTTCCTCCCTCTCTTCCTCTATCTCTGTGTCCCTCTGTCCCTGACACCCTGTCTCCTGTCTTCCCTCTCTCTCTCTCTCTCACCCCTTCTCTCTCTCTGACAACCCCCTCTCTCTCCCCAACACCCTCTCTTCCTGACACCCTCTCATACTTTATCTTGCTCCTGTCTTTCTCTGACACCATGTATCTCGTGCTCCCTTCCCTTCTCTGTTTCTTTCCCTCTCTGGCCTAAAACTCCCTCTCTTTCTCCTCCCTCTCACTGTCTCCCTCTACCCCTGACACTCTCTCTCCCTGACACCCTCTCTCGCTTCCCTCTCTCCCTGACATGTCTCTCTCAATCTCCCCTCTCTCTTTCCATTGCTCACCCCCTCTCTCTGTTTTTAGCTGACAGACTCTCTTGGATATATTTACTAAAGTGCTGGATTTTGGAAGTGGAGATTTAGCCCAAAGCAACCAATCAGATTCTAGCTATAATCTTCTAAAAGGTATTAGATAAATGATCAGTAGAATCTGATTAGTTCCCATGGGCAAAATCTCCACTTTTAAAAACCTGCTTACTTGCGAGTGACACTCCGTGCCACCATGAGGTTACTCAGAGACCCTATGGTGTAAACAATGTTTGTCCAAATCTGTGTCTTTCTACACAAGCAGCCGGATATGAGAAGCTGGCAGTGGGAGCTACACAAAAGACAGCAGGTGCAACATTTTCGGATCATAACTAAATGTTTTGTGTGAAAAACATACCGTCGCAATAAGTGTGTGGCCCTATCTGTCTTGCGTCCCCATCTATCTCTCCCTTTATTCTCAAACTTTGTAGAATTGCATGTGGGCCCTGATTTGGCTCTCCTGGATTTATAGGTCTGACCCTTGCTCTGGGATCACTACTGGCAGCCATGCATAATATGGCATAATATGAAACAGGACTAGGGGAAAGGTACGTGCGACTGGACCTTTCAAATATCAATTAAGTGTCAAAAGTACATTAGTAGTGAATAGTGAACCAAATAATCTGCATTTATCTTGTATTGAAGATAACAAGATCAGTGTTTTTGCTTTTAAAAAAAATAAATAAATATATATATATATATATATATATATATGGTGTGGAGAATTTATTTCAGCCTGAAGAGTGCCTCCAAACCATGGAGTGTATGTGGCTATGAGAAATAGCTGGGACGGGCACCGGGCACAGCACAGCGATGGTTATTTATGGAGTGCCATCATAGGAGGATTATATATATCCATATATAGTTATGGCACTCACATTCCACAAACCAACCACCCGGGTGCCATCCTCAGTATTCGTAGAAAAAAGATGGGATCAGAATCAGCTTTATTGGCCAGGTGTACTCACGTACACTAGGAATTCTTTGTGGTACAATGCATCGCCAAGCAGCAACATGAAGGAGGAAAAACGTAGCATAAGCTCAGCAGGCGTGTTCCCTCTCAGCTAGAATGAACCAGGTGGCACTCCATGGGTTCTTTTCAACCATAAATAGAACTCTGTATTGAGCAAAGTGATAAAACTTAAACAAGCATAGTGCAGACCACCAATGTTTCAATGCCCAATTGGTGTTTTTCTCAAGGTGTTATCTGTGCACAGATTTCTTTTCAGCATAGCTGAACACCCACAAGCGGAAATAGTCCCTGTTGGTCGGCACGCTGACCGTCGGAATAGTAAGGGGCTGGGATGTTGGTGGAGGTCTCCCAACCGCCGGTCACATGAATACCACCCGTTTCTCCCTATATAATTGAAAATTTATAGGGGTTGGGTCTATCCATTCTTATAAAATGGTCTTTTTTGCTGCAACACTTAGCAATCAATAATTTCCTACCTGCCCTGAGTAAGTCTCTGCCCCATTGGAAAAATACCTAGAACGGTCCATTCAGGGGTAAAAGGCATAAAGTTAACCAGGTGGATCTCAGCCTCTCGCCATGAACTGGCCATGCATCTAAAGATTTCTTGTCCAATCTGGCTGGTTGGAAGGGAAATCTGGTAATGTATGGGAGCAAATCTGACCATTTGCACCAAAATGTCAGAAAACTGACAACAATGGGTGTTCAGACAAATTGGTTAAATCAAATGAATTCAGCCAATTTGATTGACCATTTTTGTCTATTTTTCAGTGTTTGGGAGCAAATGGTCAATTGTCGTTTGCTCCCTGCATTACCAGATTTTCCTTCTAACCAGCCAGATTGGACAAGAAATCTTTAGGTGTATGGCCAGCTTAACTCGTCTCCAGAAGCTCTGGACCACTGGACACTCCCAAAGGCAGTGATAAAGGTCAGCCTCCTCCCTGGCACATCTAGGGCAAGTATGAGAATCAGAGGATAAGCACAATCTTTTAACAGAACTTAAGAGAAGTCAAATAGTATCAAATTTATTTTTACTTAAGGGATTTTTTTTTTAATCTTTACTGTCCCCAAAACATGGCCTGCATGCCCTCATCAAAGGCAATCCCTTACCCAAAACTTACTTTAACTGTAGTCATACATACAACACTTGAGGCGATTGGGGAAGGTCTGAGCTTGGGTGTCAGACTTTGGCTTCCACAGCACCACCACCAGTGTATGTGTCTTTCACAATCTACCCAAAATCAACTACCATATTTTATTACCTACAGTATGTGCATGACACCAGTGGTTCCCATCTACAGTAGAGGACTCATGTTCTACATGTTGTCAAGCTGCAGTTCTTGATTGTAACACAAGCTGATTTTCTTTATTAGAAGCAGAGCTTTGGTTCTTCATTACAACTAAAGCTGTGTTTCTTTATTATGCCTTTTAGCCAATATTTACTTCTCTGTGTTATGTGCTGTTTTCGGGGTATCATTTTATCATATAATAGTGAATAAAAGAACCTGGCATCTGCTCAGCCGCACAGCTCTCCTTCCCTCTCCAGTCCATTGTGCAGTACAGTGGGAGCTGGTGTGTGCACCATGCATGTTAGATGTGAGGAGTGAGCCACCACAGCCATGATTAGGTCATCATGCAAATGTGCGTTACGACCTAATTTTGTTCAGGATACAATTTTATAATAATAGACTATGACCTCACACAGAATTGCAGAAGAGCTCCAATTGTACTTGTGATGAAGAGCTGTTAGACTTGATTAAAAGGTAATGACAAATGAATTTGTATGGGAAAGAGTGGCTGTAGGTTATATCTAGCATTGTAAATTGCTCTATATGACTTGTTTTGGCGATATTATTTAATATAAATATATATTCTGTAAGGAAGACTGGGGGGAATGTAATAGGGTGTGAGAATCAGAAAGTGAGAGATTTTGGGAGAGTTCTCCTGTTTTTTTTAAAGTGGCAATCATTTACATGGCAAAACCAGGTTGACTTTCCCATGTAAATTATTGCCGCTTTAAAAAAAACCCAGAACTCTCACAAAATCTCTCACTTTCTGATTCTCACACTCTATTACATCCCCCCTAGGGGTAGTATTAAGGTATAGTAACAGATAACTAACTCAGTAATTTTACTAATCTATCGCCTGTAACGCCCATGTAGTTTTGTGCTGAAGCAATATTTTGTTTCCAAAACATACTCCATAGATGTCCCAAACATTTCCTATCAATTATACTGAACCCTGAAATATCGTTTTGTACTGCGTATTAACAGTTGTTGTTTTAGAGGCTTTGGTGTGAAGGTGATGATGTTTGCTTTGCTGGCGTATTTGGAAATAGATCAGTAAGCTGCTAATATAGTGCCAAAGGCTATGACAGATGACTCTGGCTTCTGCAGAACCCTGGGGACAGCAAATCAGCATGACCTTGTAATTCCACACTGACGTCAATGCATTAGCAATGAAAAGTGGCAGACAATCCCGTGTTTGCGGCAAGGGAGAGAAAGCAACTTCTGACAACACAAACCTATCAAAGAGACATAAATAAGGTCAAAAATATGCCATTTCACCTTGTGCAAAATCCAATTATGCCTATGTATGGAATCAAGTGCAAGAAAGTGATTTTAGTAATAATTCATTATATGTTATACCATCATCATCATCAATATTAAATATATGACAATCCATCTTTCAATCCTACACTTTGATTCATTGTACATTTGAGATCCAGCTTTCAAAACAGAACAAAATTAAAGAGTATAATAAAAAAACAACTGTGCTTAAAAGCACCATGTGTAATTAAATAATATTCTACTGAAAATATTCTAATTTATTCCATTAAGAGGTGATGACAAAGTTGGGACTGAAATGTATGCCATGGAAATAAAATGACTATTATGAAGTTCATTGTTTGTCACCAAACAGAACAAGGATAGAAATTTTTAGAATATGTGATTTTGCTTTTTAATGGCCTTTTTCAGCAGTGTTTTGCTGCTATTTTGTTATGCTGTGCAATTATCTTTAACAACTACAATGTCTGTTTATTAAAGGGTGAATTTATATTTTCTCAAAAAAAATCACTATTAAAATCACACTGTACTGTCTTTGTTAAACTGATGGATGTTAAATTGTGACGTTTGATGTGTATCACTAGAATAATTTTAAATGTTGTAATCCTATCATTTGTAAACATTATTAAAGGACTGGGGTTAAATGGCACATTTTTAGCCAAGGCTATGGTGTTATATGTAGCATTACATTTCCAATTCATGGCTGTTTTAAACATTTTGCTTTGCTCCTTTTTGTTTTCTTTTTTTAAGCATCAATAGTGTTTATTGAAATTTTATATATAAATTAAATTATTATATTAAATATGGGGGTTACAGGAAAAATAATAGGGAGGAGGGAGAGAGGATCAGAGCAAAAGGGGAGGGGGGATGTACACACCAATAATATCAAACCTATATTCAAATAAAGAAAGGAACACAGTAGTGAGCCAAGTAATGTGGATCATTAAATGAAAACAAAAACAAAAACCACATAGAGAAAATATGTAGAGATTATCAACCTTTAAATTAAAACATTTATATGCATTAGGTAACAGTAACACAGTCACCGTGACCAAGTAAAAATTAAGAGGTAGAATTCTCATTCAAACTAAACTGTAAAGGAGATGACTTAGAAGGGTGTGATATAAGGGCAGCACCCTCTCCATCTGTAACATATTCATGCCAGGACATCCATCTCATAATGGGTGAGGAAGTGGAAGAGGAATAAAGCATGTATTCAATTTCCATGGAGTAATGAAAGTGAATCTTATGAAAAACCTTTATAACAGGGGGTGCTACCGACTGCTTCCAAGCTTGAGCTATGGTGCCTCTTGCAGCAATACACATGTGTCCAAGTAAATTCTTTGATGAGCTGGAACTTCCGTAGGATATGAAGCAGCGCTAAACTGGGGGATTGTTATGCACACCAGTGCCAGCAGGAATGTACTGGTGTCTGAACGGAGAGGGATGCAAAACAAATGAACTCACAGACAGACTGGGGAATATGACATTACATACATAGAAGGTGATAGGGTAACAAAATACACACAAAGTAAACAGAGAAGCCCAAAGGCTAAGAAACTGGGTGTCTCCCTAGTATTAGGAATGCTCAGATGGAAAGAAGCGAGATGTTGTGATTAAATACGTAGAGAACCCGAAATGCTGTTGCTAAGGGCAACAGCAAAACCCTAAAGGGTTACCAACGGGTGTGGCAGTAAACTCCTTGGTCAGAGATGGAATAATAGACACAAGGAGAGTCTCCACAATCCTAGTCCTCACTTGCAGTGCACTGGTTCAGCTTACTGCCACTAAACTGACACCTGAACACCTTGCACAGTGAGAAAGGATTTTGGCAGGCAAGTCTGAGAATACAGCCGCAAACTTGCTAGGTTCACAGAGTAGCAAAAGAACCCTAGCAGGTTAAACGACTGACTCCAGTCTTACTGCTAGGTCTGGATTGGCAGAGTGTAATACCAAATCCCAAGGCCTATTTGCAGTAAGCAACAAGCAAATACAAAGTTTACACAGTACTAGCTAGCTTTCAGGAACTGACTAACCAACAAAGATTCAGCAGCATCTGCCTAACCTGAGAAGAGGGTTTATATAGCAGGTGCTGTCCACGCCCCACTCAGACCTCACAGACTGTGAGCACAAAAACCAGCACCAGATCCCCTGCCGTGCACAGAGCCTGTAACCACTGCACAGCAAAAGACCCAAACCGGAGTATCAGCTACGCTCAGGTTACTCCGCTAGCACTTGTCTCCCGGTTGCCATGACGACGTGGCAGCACAGAGCAGGAGACCCTAACAGGGATGGGCTTAGTGATACTTGTAAAACTTTATCAGCTTAAAAACATCCAACCAGAAAATTCGAAGTGAGGGACATGACCAAAAAACATGAAACAAGTGGCCTATTTCTCCACAATTCCTCCAACAAAATTGAGAGCATGAAGGCCAGAAGGTGTGGAGTCTATCTGAGGTTAAATATAATCCGTTCAATAGTTTTACATACATTTCCAAATGATTTAAACATCTAGACATGCGGAATGTTAAACGATAATTTTTCCCATTGTATATCAGTTATTGAAACGTCTAAATCCTCCTCCCAGCATTTCTGGCCGTTAGTTTTGGGATGGAGCTAATGCTATAAGTGTATGGGTGGTCTTCAGTTGCCGACTGTCGGGATCCTGGCGCACAGTATACCGGCACCGGAATCCCAACAGCCGGCATACCGACAGTTTTTCTCCCTTGTGGGGGTCCGCGCCACCGTGCCTGCAGCGCGGCGAGCACAGCGAGCCCGCAAGGGGCTCATTTGCGCTCGCCACACTGTCGGTATGCCGGCGGTCGGGCTTCCTGCGCCGGTATGCTGGTCGCCGGCATACCATACCACACCCGGGTGTATTATACCAAAAATATATCTTTAGAGGATGTAGTCAATAATACAGGGGATAAAACAGATTGAGCTATAGAGCTGGGAGGAGTTTGTGAATGGGGCAAGCTCTTAAACCAGTGTCTAATTTGAAAGTAGTGAAACAGTTAATTATGCGGGAGAGAGAATTGGTCGTGTAGCTGGAGGAACGTGAGAAAATTATTTCCATCCAGTGAATCTCCTAGAGTGTAAATACTGCAGGCGCTCCAAGCAGAAATATTCAAATTGGGTATTAACTTACTTATAGCTTTCAATGAAAGAGCTGCATATGGGGCAATAAATCCAGGAAGTTTACCTATTAAATTATCCCATACTCATAAAGATGAGACCGTAGAAGTAAAAACAGATATATTTAAGGGATGGAGTGCTTTCGGAGTCCATAGCAGGTCCTCTAGGGGGTAGCCTAAACATCCAACACTCTCAATATGTGCCCACAGGGACATAGAATGGGATAACCTCCAGCATTTAAGTTGAGCTAACAGACAAGCTTCTTGGCATAAAACTAAATCAGGGAGATCAAGACCTCATCGATGATGAGGAAGGATCATTCTAGTACGTGCTATTTTAGGAGGATGGGATTTCCATAAATATTTAGTAAAAATAAGTCTGCATTTATCATGGTAATGTTTAGGGAAACAATAAAGTATGGTCCTAAATAGATACATAACCTTGGGCAGTAAGGACATTGTAATGGCAGCTAAGCGTCCTAACCAGGATATTTCATATAAAAGCCAAGAGGATGTCAAGGTTTGAAAGGTAAGTTATCAGGGGAGGTAGGTTCACATCAAAGAATTTAGAGGTGGAGGAGGGAATATGTATCCCTAGATATATGAGCAAGTCAGATTTCCAATTATATAGATATTGAGAGCGTAAGGTAGCTGTAACTGTATCTAGTAAATTGATAGGCAAAGAGTCAGTTTTTATAATAGGAAGCTTCGCTAAAACTATTTAATAATGAATGGAGGTGAGGAAAGGAGGAGGAAGGGTGAGAAACGAATAAAAGTACATCGTCAGCAAAGAGACATAGTTTATGAGAAAATTGACCACAAGTTAATCCTGGAAATGCTGAATCTGATCTAATTTTAGCAGCTAAGGGTTTTATCACTATTACAAATATCAGGGGCGAGAGAGGGCAAACCTGACGCATACCATTAGAAATTAGGAATGTGTCTGACATGAAGCCATTTTCTGAACACCCTTGCTGTTGGCGAACTGTATAATGCTAAGATTGATGACAACATCTGATCAGAAAATAAATTTTTAGCTAGAACAGTGCGCATGTAAAACCATTTCAATCTGTCGAATGCTTTCTCAGCGTCTAAAGAGAGCAAAAGGAACCCATCGCCCTCAGTGGATGCCCCAATGAAATTGAAGACTCTACGGGTGTTGTCGGAGGCCTGCCTGCCAGGCACAAACCCAACCTGGTCCGGATATATCAATAAGGGTAAATAAGCATTAAGACGGGATGCTATTAACTTAGCATATAGTTTTACATCACCATTAAGCAGTACAATCGGGTGGTAATTTTGGCAATAGGCTGGGTCCTTCCCTGGTTTGGGAATTGCTACTACTTGGGCCTCTATCATTTCTCTAGGGAAGTAACCAACACGGGTAACTTCGTTAAATAAAGAAGCCAACGTATGAGAAAAACGGTCAGCAAAGGTAATATAGAAATTATTGATGAATCCATCAGGGCCAGGGGCCTTGCCTTTTGGGAGTGATTTAATTGCTTTTCAATCTCAAATCTGGTCCAAGGGGCATTTAAGGAATCTAGCTGATCGGGGAGGAGAGTAGATTAACAGAAGATAGAAAGGACTGTATAGATTCAGAGGAAGGTTGGGGCGTAAGGGGGTCAGAGTTTAAATTATATAATTGCGCATAGTAATCTGCAAATTGGTTGGCAATATCTAAAGGATTTGCTAATTTAGAACCTGTAGAGCAATAACATATTTAATCCTGTTATGAGCTTGTTGAACCTGTAGTCTGCGAGCGAGCATTTTACCAGGCCTATTGCCAACTAAATATAATTTTTGTTGCAGTCTATTGAGAGCTGCTTGAGTTTTAACAACTAAGAGTTTTTGTAATTGGCTTCGAATAGCAGATAATTCCTTGTGTAAAGCACAAGTAGGGTGTCGTTTGTTTTTATCTTCAGCTGCTTTAAGTTTATCTTCTAAATTCATTTGAAGTTGGTTGGCTTGCTTTTTAAGTGTAACTCCAGCCTGAATAGCTGATCCACGGACCACTGCTTTAAATGCGTACCAGTAATTTTGAAAAGAAGTATCAGAAGGGGAGTTTGTATCTATATAAAGAGAAATACAGTGAGAAATAATCATTTATGCTATCGGGTCAGATAAAAGATGGGGAGATAATCGCCATGGTCTAGGAGGCATGGATGTTTTATTAATATCCCATTTCCAATAAAGTGGTGCATGATCGGACCAAGTGATTGGCAAAATGTCTATCGAACCAGTATTTTGTAAAGTCCATTTATGACACAGTACGAGGTCAGTGCGCGAGTAGGAGTTGTGAACTGGTGAAAAAAACGTATGAATGCGCCAGACGTCGTATGGGTCAAACTCGGCTAATACATTACGTAAAGCCAGCAATGCGCCGAGCCTGGAACTGGCTGTTGCAGAAGAAGGCTGGGTCAATTTATCCAGTTTCGGGTCGATTACTAAATTAAAATCTCCAATTAGAATTAAGTATCTGACACAAATCTTTTGAATAGTTAAGCAAAGTTTTCTAATAAAGGCTACTTGATTCGAATTAGGGACATATAAAGAGACGATGCTAACAGGTTTATTTTCTTAAGTGCCCGTGAGGATCAGGTAGCGGCCCGCTTTATCAGCAAGTTGAGAGTGTAGGGTAAAGGAAACAGTATTTAGAAATAAAATAGCTACTCCATTCCTCTTAAAAGGGCCGTTAGCAAAATAACCTGTGGTGTACCTCTGATCTTTTAATATAGGTGGGTTGTGAGAGGAAAAATGGGTTTCTTGTAAGGCGACTATATCGGCTTTATATTTATAAAAGGAGGACAAAGCCAACCAACGTTTGTTAGGGGAATTTAAACCTTTAACTTTAAAGAGAAAATTCCTACCATAGTGACTCAGTCAAAATATAATGAAACTGGTGACATCCCTTAGAGGAGAGGAAGGGGAGGGGAAGTAAGTAGAATAGAACATGTATAAATAAGGATAATAAAGGCACATCTCTAACTATATATAATTGGTATATGGAAAAAACACATACATTCTGGGAAGATGCAGCCTTCATTTATAGTCCCATATAAAATAATAATATAGTCTAAATATAAAAAAAACACAATCTAGACTTATAATAAAGACATAGACATTTAGAACCAACATAAAGAATTTCCAACTTTCTTAACGAGCCATAATAATCAATACTGTAAGACGAGCCTGCGTTAAGCAGTACACCTCTAACAGAGTATAGTAAAACGAATAACGGCAATAGTTACGGGGCTTGTTCAGGAAGTAGACCATTCCGATTGAGGTGGAGGATGCCTTTCTAGAGCTGTCGGCAATTTTACAGAAATGTCCCAGTCCTCAAGCAATTTTACTCCGGCCTCCAATTCAGATATAATAAACGAGGAACTGTCATAGGTGACTACCAATTTCACTGGAAAAACCCCATCTATAGCGGATCTCTTGAGCTCAGATGGCAGACATGATATGGGCCAATTATCTTCTTTTACAGATAGTAAACATGGAGAAATCTGGGAAAAGTAGCAAACTGCCGAGGACATCAGAGTTCTCTGCGTCTCGAGCTGCTTAAAGGATACTCTCCTTGACAGTGAAGAAGTGTACTCATAGTAACGTGTCTCTAGGTGAAGATGTAGATAGAGATCGAGGCTTAGGCAGGTGGTGTATCCGATCAATAAGCAGTTCTGAGTCATCCGTATCGGGTAGAAGTTTACGGAACAAAGACATAGCAAAATCCAACAGTTCCGAGTTAGCTACGGAATCAGATATTCCACAAATTTTTATATTGTTCCGTCTTGAAACGGTCCTCTATATCTGCCATTTTGTATTTGAACACTTCCAATTCACTTTGCTGTTGATCATGAGCTGTAATGAGGTCATTGTGTGACGCCACCAGCTCCTCCATTTTACGCTCAAGGCTATCCGTCCTGTCGCCAATAGCTGAGAGTTTGACCTTGACTTCACATATAGCAGCTGTCAGGTCCTGAGAAAGATCAGATTTAAAGGCCGCCAAGTCCTGACAGAGGGTTTTTACCGTGAGGGGGTCCTCAGAGTTGGGATCCACTCCCGGTACTGTGAAGGAACTGGTCGGGTCATTCTGATTAGGATTTTTCGTGGGAGGAGCAGATATTTTTCAACCCGAGGGTGACGGCCGAGGCTGTTTCTGAATTGGAAAGGATATTGGAGGAGGAAGCACTCCTTTAACTTTCTTAGGCGGCATAATGAAAGAAACAAAAAAGAAGCTGATGGATAATTAAGCAGAAGGAGGTCATGGAGGCCGGTACATTATAGAGTTAAGGGAATGCCGGTTCTAAAATTAAGTCATATATTTAGCAATAAGACCCTGGGTGGGAAGGCACAACTGGAGATCACATCTCTCACTCACTGTAAGGCTGCATGGCCATGTTGGAGCTCAATTGCAGATGAAAATATACTGTAAAAACACCAGGCAGGACAATATACAGGCAGGATCTGTTTATTCACAGTGCTGCCCGATGTAGAAGCAGTATGTAACTAAAAAAAGTCCCAAATGTGGTATTGTTCAGCTGGAGGTTATATATTGGGTGAAGGAGGAGAGTAGTGGAGAAAGCCTGCAGGAGCTTTATATAGGACAAAGCCACAGACTGCACTACTAAACCAATGGAGGCCAGCAGGGTGTAATATGGCAACATTTAACTGAAACTGAGGTCAGATGTAATGAAGACCCAGGTGCAGGGGCTAATGTTAAATATAGTTCAGCAAGCCTGCTGTGTGATCTATCTTCCACAGTGTGAGCTATAGAATCTGTGCTGTGGTATTCTGAGATTGCCAGTGCCACAGCCAGGGGACTCCACACTATACCTGTCAGCCTGGGGGCTCAAATAAAGGTTTCTCCACCTCCTGATAGTGCCTGGGGTCTGCAGTAAGAAGGTGCCTCTGTGTGAGGCGAGACTGGTGTCCTCAGGTCGCGCAAAGCTCCCATCATGGCCGCGCTCCGGTCCTGGAGCTCACATCCGGGTCGCCTCCAAACTCAAGGCCCCTGCTTCAGGTCGGGAAGTAGGCTGCAATCCACGGGAGGTGCAAAACACCGCCCAGGTCCGCGGCGCTACCTCGGTAAGTTGTCCATGGCTGTGAGCAGTCCTCAGGTGGTTGATTTTAGCCGAGGGGGACAGCAGGAGTCAGCGTTTTGGCCCCAATGAACTGGAGCTCTGCTGCTGCACATCTTCTCTGCCCAGCGTTTAGGCCACGTCACTTTTTCTTTTCTTGATATATAGTGTCTATATAAAGTTTTTGAGTATTTTATCCTATTTTATGTTTTACATTATGAACTCTAAATGATTTATTTAAGATTCTTACCAAGAATCTATACAAAAAAATCTTTAAATATCAAATATATTAAAATAAAAAGTTTTGATAAATGTCAACTAAATAAAAAAAATATTGATAAAGTACAAATAAAAAAGAACTGACTAAAATTGGCAAAATAAGTATTCCTCTTATGTAAAGATAAAACTAACTGACCCCTTTTCCAATCAATTGTTTTCACAGTCCATGTAATTAATTGATTGGAATCCAACAGTGCAAAATGATAATGTTTTAATTAATTTAAAATTAAATACACCTGTTACTGAAAGGTTTCTTTTAAGTACATTCCAAATAAGAACTTCATCCTGACGATTACTGGAAAGGGGAGAATTCAAGAAGAATTCAAAGCCTTTAAAATATCTTGGAGAACTGTCAAGTCCACCATAAAATTTGAAAGAAGACACAACTGTGAAGTGTGAATGTATCCAGACCAGATGATCCCCCAAAACTGAGCATCTAAACAATGCTCAGGAGTGCACTGGAAGCTATGAGGAGAGCCATGATAACTGTTATATAGTTACAGTCAGCCATTGCAGAAATGGAAGGAATTTTCTGCAGTACAACAATTCTACAGGCACTTTAAAAATGTTAAGTTTATGGGAGGGTGAGACAACAAACAAAAGGAACCCCTTTAAGACTGTATATAGGAGACCTATATTATAAGTAGAAGAAGACCTTATGAGACCAATATTGAATATTTTGGCCTCAATAATGAATAGAGTAGTTCTGATTGAAATATTTCTACAGTTCCTCCTCACACCAGGGCTGCAACTGGGGGGGGGGGGGGATAAAGGGTCACGGGAACTGGGCGCAGGATTCAAGGGGGTACGGGATTAAAGGGGCCATCTTGTTCCCAAGCACAGGCAGCTGCAGCGCTAGCAGGAGAGCTTTGGGGTGCAGGACTCAAGTGTTTCTGACTGGGGTCAGCTTCAAAGAGCCCACTCTTGGGGACAGAAGAGTAGATAAGAGGAGGCATAGAAGGACTGGAAAGCGTTGCATAATGAGCCAGGGCGGGGAGGAACAGGGCCATCCGTGGTGACTGATGCTGAGTGGTCATAACCAAGAAGAGTCAGATCAACCATGCAAGGAGGGTGAGTCCAGCTATGTATATGGGGGCACAATGTGTGTACAGTATATGGGGGCACAGTGTAAGTATATGTATTGGGGCCCAGTGTACAGTATGTAAGTACACAGTGTGTGACAGATTGAGGGGTGGGGGGCACTAAACTACTGCCTTGCCCCGGGTGACAAAAATCCTAATTTTGGCCATGCTCACACACCTAGGTACATTTGTAGCTTGTGGAGGCATCTCCTGTAGCCTGCTCCTTCAAGTGCATTGGGTGGATTATTTAGGTGTAACAATGCAAAAGCATTTTATAGATTAGTCATTTGTGTTTTTTATTAACCATATACTAATACCAAATACTTGACTAGAGTGCAGATCATGAAAGACTCCACAGAAACGGTTGATTTGATGGTAGAATTAAATATTAATAATTTATCCAAATCGCAGTTAACACAATTGCTATGGTTTCACAAACAATAGCTTGTCCTATATTCTTAATGCAGATACATGGAAGAAGAGATGCTAAAGCTACTAAAATGGAACAATAGAGGTTCAGCCTATAGTAACCAATCATTTCTAGAATGCACTAGATAAATTATAGCTACAGTCTGTATGTTGCTATGGGGCAAAGCCTACACATTTGTTTTTTAGAAACTTGGTAGATCTACTCCAATAGAAAGGGATATTGGGGGTCATTCCGACCCGTTTGCACGCTGCTGTTTTTCGCAGCAGTGCGAACGGGTCAGTTCTGCGCATGCGTGGCAGGGCAATGACAAGAAGAACGAAGAAAGCGATCGCTACTGCGATCGCAAGAAGATTGGCACGAGGAAGGCGTTCCAGGGGATCAACTTACCGTTTTCTGTGAGTCGTGAGTCCAATGCAGTCGTGTCCAGGCGTTTGCAGGGCGGGTGTCTGACGTCAATTCCAGGACCGGACAGACTGAAGACATCGCAGCGGGTGAGGAAGTTGAAAGCTACTCAGAAACTGCACAATTTTTTTTGCATAGCACAGCTGCACATGTCGTGCAAGATGTATGCACACCTGGAGCCACCGGCCCAGTGTGATTACATCTGCACGAGGTGTGTGCGAACGGTTGCCCTGGAAGCCCAGGTAACTGATCTAGAGCAAACCGTTACGCGACTGAGGGAGATTCACAATCTCGAGCGAAGTTTAGACAGAACGGTGGAGGAGTTGCGGGAGGGGTCACTGGTAGAAGAGGATGATGATCAGGTAGCCAGCTGGGTCACAGAAGGAAGAAAAAGAGGGGGAGGCTCGACATTTCCAAACTATCAAACCCGAACAAATTTGCCCGACTGGACGAGAAATCGGAGGATGATAGTGAAGAAATGACGGTGCCGGAGGAGACTGCTCCCTCTAGCATCTAGAGGAGCGGTCCCTCTGGCACAGTTGAGATAAAAGATAGTAAGGTACCTAGTCAGATGGTGGTGGTAGGGGATTCTATCATCAGGAAGACAGATAGGGCAATCTGCTACCGGGACCATGATCGCTGTACAGTCTGTTGTCTCCCGGGTGATCGGGTACGGCACATCGCGGACCGGGTAGATAGATTGTTGGGAGGGGCTGGGAAAGACCCGTCGGTCTTGGTGCACGTTGGCACCAATGACAGTTAGCGGAAGGTGGGATGTCCTTAATAAAAGACTATAGGGACTTAGGAAAGAAACTTAAGGCAAGGACATCTAAGGTAATATTCTCCGAAATATTACCCATGCCACGCGCTAGTCCAGGGAGGCAGAGGGAGATTAGGGAGGTAAATGTGTGACTTAGGGATTTGTGCAGGAAAGAGGGGTTTGTGTTCCTGGAACACTAGGCGGACTTCTCAGTCAGGCCCCATCTCTTTTGTCGTGACGGATTGCACCTGACTGAGGAGGGGGCAGCGGTGCTGGGGGGAAGGATGGTTAGAAGGTTGGAGGAGATTTTAAACTAGGAGCCTGGGGGGAGGGTTTAGCTAGAAACTACGGGTCATGCAGTGAGAATAGTGGGGATGGCGGTAGTAAATAAAATGGGGGAGAAGTTGGGGGAGGGTAAGAGCAGGCGGTAAGGTTACTAACATGGGTACTAAAAGAGATTTTACCAAAGCACTAACCAATGACGATTACAGGTCATCATTGCTACATAAGGTGAAAGATGTCCCTAACGCAAGGGAAAAAACTTATCTTAGTTGTATGTATGTAAACGCTAGAAGCATTACTGGTAAAAAGGGCGAACTAGAAATACTTGCAGCAAGCAAACTGTATGATATTATAGGCATTACTGAAACTTGGTGGGACGAATCTCATGATTGGACAGTCAATCTAGAGGGCTATACACTGTTTAGGAGAGACAGACTAAATAAAAAGGGTGGAGGGGTGTGTCTTTACGTAAAGCCGTTTTTAAAACCTGATATACGGGAAGATATTCAGGAGGGGACTGTAGACACTGTCGAGACATTATGGGTAGAAATTGCATGCGGGGAAAAAGGAATAAAAAAAGTTAGTATTGGGTGTATGTTATAGGCCGCCTGGTATCAACGTATCTGATGAGGAATTGTTACTCAAGCAAATTGAAAGAGCAGCAGGAGTAGGAGACATAGTAGTGATGGTAGATTTTAACTATCCAGAGATAAACTGGAAAAACGATTCATGTGATACTGCTAGGGGCAATATGTTTTTAAACACACTTAATGATAACTACTTAGTCCAACTAATTGAGGAACCAACTAGGTACAATGCAATCTTAGACCTGATAATAACAAACAATGGGGATTTGGTATCAGGTATTATAGTAGGGGAACCCATAGGAAACAGCGACCACAATATGGTCACATTCAATATCAGTTTTCATAAACAGCTCTATACTGGCTCAACTAGGACTCTAAACTTTAGCAAAGCGAATTTTGAAAAGATGAGGGTATTTTTCAGGGATATTGAATGGGAAGGTTTGTTTTTAGGAAAAAATACTACGGCGAAATGGGAGGTACTAAAATTCCTGCTAGCTAAAAATACACTCAAATTTATTCCTACGAGCAGCAAAAAAAAGGAATAAAAATCATAAACCGATGTGGCTTAACAAAAAGATAAAGGAATTTATGGGCAAGAAAAGGAGAGCATTTAAAAAATACAAATCTGACGGGGAAGCAGAGTCATTTCAGCACTATAAGGAATGTAACAAAATATGCAAAAAGGAAATTGAGGACTTAGATGTCCTCATAGATAGCAAACTAAGCAGTAGTACCCAAAGTAGGACCGCAGCAAAGAAGGCTAATAAGATATTAGCATGCATAAAACGGGGAATTGATGCTAGGGACGAGAGTATTATACTTCCGTTATATAAATCACTTGTGAGGCCACACCTTGAATACTGTGTACAATTCTTACTACAAAAAGGATATCCTGGAGCTAGAAAAGGTTCAGAGGCGGGTGACCAAACTAATTAAGGGTATGGAGACGCTGGAATACGAGGAAAGGCTTGCAAGACTAGGCATGTTTACACTGGAAAAGAGGAGATTAAGAGGGGACATGATCAACATTTACAAATATATAAGGGGACAATATACAGATCTTGCGCAGGACCTGTTTTTGGTTAGATCAACACAGAGAACTCGTGGACACTCGCTCAGGTTAGAGGAGAGGAGATTCCGCACAATACGGCGTAAAGGCTTTTTTACGGTAAGGACAATACGTGTTTGGAATTCCCTGCCTGAGGAAGTTGTAATGGCTGACTCAGTCAACACCTTTAAGAATGGGTTAGATAAATTCCTAATGGATAAGGATATCCAGGGTTACGGGGCATAGTCACGCACTAAGGTTATTATAAAAAAGGGGTAAAATGTAACGGCAGTCATCAACTTCAGTCAAAATTTTATACAAAATAATCATGCATAGGAGACCACAAATAGGTTGAACTCGATGGACAATTGTCTTTTTTCAACCTTAGATACTATGTAGTCGAGTGGGCCTGTACAGATTTTGGAATCGGCAATCCTGCTGTGGAATAAGCATGCTGGATAGTGAGTCTGATCTAACGTGCAATTGACTGCTTTGAAGCAGGACACCCAATCTTATTGGTATCGTAAAGAACAAACAGCGAGTCCGATTTCCTATGACGAGCTGTTCTCTTCACATACACCTTCAAAGCCCTCACAACATCCACAGACTTTGAAATAATAGAGGTGTCGGTAACAACCGGAACCACAATTGGTTGGTTGATGTGAAACGCCGACACCACTTTAGGAAGAAATTGCTGACAAGTCCTGAGTTCAGCTCTGTCCTCATGAAAGATTAAATAGGGACTCTTGTGAGACAACACCCCCAGCTCCGACACACATCTTGCTAAAGCCAAGGCCAACAGTGTGACGGTTTTCCACGTAAGATATTTTACGTCTACCTCCTGTAATGGTTCAAACCAGTCCGATTGGAAGAACTGCAGCACCTCATTGAGATCCCAAGGTTCCGTAGGAGTCACAAAGGGAGGCTGGATGCGCAGAACCCCTTTCAAGAACGTCTGGACCTCAGGAAGAGACGCCAATTGTTTCTGAAAGAAAATGGATAAGGCCGAAATCTGGACTTTTATGGAGCCCAGACGTAGGCCCACATCCACTCCCGACTGCAGAAAAAGCAGGAAACGACACAGATGAAATTCCACCGCAGAATATTTTCTGCTCTCACACCAAGTGACGTATTTCTTCCAAATACGGTGGTAATGTTTACAAGTTACCACTTTCCTGGCTTGGATCATAGTCGGGATGACCTTATCAGGAATCCCTCTCCTGGCTAGAATCAGCTGTTCAACTTCCATGCCATCAAACATAGCCATGTTAAGTCTTGATAGACGTACGGGCCCTGTTGCAGGAGATCCTCGCTAATAGGTAGAGGCCAAGGATCTTCCAGGAGCATCTCAAGAAGGTGCACGCACCAGGCCCTTCTTGGCCAATCCGGATCAATAAGAATTGCTTGAACTTTTTCCCTGACGTCCTAAGTGGATGCTGGGGACTCCGTCAGGACCATGGGGATTAGCGGCTCCGCAGGAGACAGGGCACAAAAGTAAAAGCTTTAGGACTAGGTGGTGTGCACTGGCTCCTCCCCCTATGACCCTCCTACAAGCCTCAGTTAGGTTTTTGTGCCCGGCCGAGAAGGGTGCAATCTAGGTAGCTCTCCTGAGCTGCTTAGAATAAAACTATAGACTTAGGTTTTTTTATTTTCAGTGAGTCCTGCTGGCAACAGGCTCACTGCATCGAGGGACTAAGGGGAGAAGAAGCGAACTCACCTGCGTGCAGAGTGGATTGGGCTTCTTGGCTACTGGACATTAGCTCCAGAGGGACGATCACAGGCCCAGCCATGGATGGGTCCCGGAGCCGCGCCGCCGGCCCCCTTACAGAGCCAGAAGAGTGAAGAGGTCCAGAAATCGGCGGCAGAAGGCATCTTGTCTTCAAGAAAGGTAGCGCACAGCACTGCAGCTGTGCGCCATTGCTCTCAGCACACTTCACACTCCGGTCACTGAGGGTGCAGGGCGCTGGGGGGGGGCGCCCTGAGACGCAATGAAAACACTATTTATGGTAAAAAATACACCACATATAGCTCCTGGGCTATATGGATGTATTTAACCCCTGCCATTTTACCTCATAAAAAACGGGAGAAAGGCCGCCGTGAAGGGGGCGGAGCCTATCTCCTCAGCACACAAGCGCCATTTTCCCTCACAGCTCCGCTGGAAGGACGTCTCCCTGACTCTCCCCTGCAGTCCTGCACTACAGAAACAGGGTAAAAAAGAGAGGGGGGGGGCACTAATTTGGCATATAAAAACATATATAGCAGCTATAAGGGAAAAACACTTATTTATAAGGTTGTCCCTATACATATATAGCGCTCTGGTGTGTGCTGGCAAACTCTCCCTCTGTCTCCCCAAAGGGCTAGTGGGGTCCTGTCCTCTATCAGAGCATTCCCTGTGTGTGTGCTGTGTGTCGGTACGCGTGTGTCGACATGTATGAGGAGGAAAATGGTGTGGAGGCGGAGCAATTGCCTGTATTAGTGATGTCACTCCCTAGGGAGTCGACACCTGACTGGATGGTCTTATTTAAGGAATTACGTGATAGTGTCAGCACTTTACAAAAAACTGTTGACGACATGAGACAGCCGGCAAGTCAGTTAGTGCCTGTCCAGGCGTCTCAAACACCGTCAGGGGCTCTAAAGCGCCCATTACCTCAGTCGGTCGACACAGACACAGACACGGACACTGACTCCAGTGTCGACGGTGAAGAAACAAACGTATTTTCCAGTAGGGCCACACGTTACATGATCACGGCAATGAAGGAGGCTTTGCATATTTCTGATACTACAAGTACCACAAAAAAGGGTATTATGTGGGGTGTGAAAAAACTACCTGTAGTTTTCCCTGAATCAGAAGAATTAAATGAAGTGTGTGATGATGCGTGGGTCTCCCCCGATAAAAAATTGCTGATATCTAAGAAATTATTTGCATTATACCCTTTCCCGCCAGAAGTTAGGGCGCGTTGGGAAACACCCCCTAGGGTGGATAAGGCACTCACACGCTTATCAAAACAAGTGGCGTTACCGTCTCCTGATACGGCCGCCCTCAAGGAGCCAGTTGATAGGAAGCTGGAAAATGTCCTAAAAAGTATATACACACATACTGGTGTTATACTGCGACCAGCGATTGCCTCAGCCTGGATGTGCAGCGCTGGGGTGGCGTGGTCGGAGTCCCTGCCTGAAAATATTGATACCCTTGACAGGGACAGTATTTTATTGACTATAGAGCGTTTAAAAGATGCGTTTCTATATATGCGTGATGCACAGAGGGATATTTGCACCCTGGCATCAAGAGTAAGTGCGATGTCCATTTCTGCCAGAAGATGTTTATGGACACGACAGTGGTCAGGTGATGCGGATTCCAAACGGCACATGGAAGTATTGCCGTATAAAGGGGAGGAGTTATTTGGGGTCGGTCTTTCGGACCTGGTGGCCACGGCAACAGCTGGAAAATCCACCTTTTTACCCCAACTCACCTCTCAGCAGAAAAAGACACCGTCTTTTCAGCCTCAGTCCTTTCGTCCCCATAAGGGCAAGCGGGCAAAAGGCCAGTCATATCTGCCCAGGGGTAGAGGAAAGGGAAAAAGACTGCAGCAGACAGCCTCTTCCCAGGAACAGAAGCCCTCCACCGCTTCTGCCAAGTCCTCAGCATGACGCTGGGGCCTTACAAGCGGACTCAGGTGCGGTGGGGGGTTGTCTCAAGAGTTTCAGCGCGCAGTGGGCTCACTCGCAAGTGGACCCCTGGATCCTACAGGTAGTATCCCAGGGGAACAGATTGGAATTCGAGACGTCTCCCCCTCGCAGGTTCCTGAAGTCTGCTTTACCAACGTCTCCCTCCGACAGGGAGGCAGTATTGGAAGCAATTCACAAGCTGTATTCCCAGCAGGTGATAATCAAAGTACCCCTCCTACAACAGGGAAAGGGGTATTATTCCACACTATTTGTGGTACCGAAGCCAGACGGCTCGGTGAGACCTATTCTAAATCTGAAATCTTTGAACACTTACATACAAAGGTTCAAATTCAAGATGGAGTCACTCAGAGCAGTGATAGCGAACCTGGAAGAAGGGGACTATATGGTGTCCCTGGACATCAAGGATGCTTACCTTCATGTCCCAATTTGCCCTTCTCACCAAGGGTACCTCAGGTTCGTAGTACAGAACTGTCATTATCAGTTTCAGACGCTGCCGTTTGGATTGTCCACGGCACCCCGGGTCTTTACCAAGGTAATGGCCGAAATGATGATTCTTCTTCGAAGAAAAGGCGTCTTAATTATCCCTTACTTGGACGATCTCCTGATAAGGGCAAAGTCCAGGGAACAGTTGGAGGTCGGAGTAGCACTATCTCGGGTACTGCTACAACAGCACGGGTGGATTCTAAATATTCCAAAATCGCAGCTGATCCCGACGACACGTCTGCTGTTCCTAGGGATGATTCTGGACACAGTCCAGAAAAAGGTGTTTCTCCCGGAGGAGAAAGCCAGGGAGTTATCCGAGCTAGTCAGGAACCTCCTAAAACCAGGAAAAGTGTCAGTGCATCATTGCACAAGGGTCCTGGGAAAAATGGTGGCTTCTTACGAAGCGATTCCATTCGGCAGATTTCATGCAAGAACTTTTCAGTGGGATCTGCTGGACAAATGGTCCGGATCGCATCTTCAGATGCATCAGCGGATAACCCTGTCTCCGAGGACAAGGGTGTCTCTTCTGTGGTGGCTGCAGAGTGCTCATCTACTAGAGGGCCGCAGATTCGGCATTCAGGATTGGATCCTGGTGACCACGGATGCCAGCCTGAGAGGCTGGGGAGCAGTCACACAGGGAAGAAATTTCCAGGGAACGTGGTCAAGTCTAGAGACTTCTCTCCACATAAATATACTGGAGCTAAGGGCAATTTACAATGCTCTATGCCTAGCAAGACCTCTGCTTCAAGGTCAGCCGGTGCTGATCCAGTCGGACAACATCACGGCAGTCGCCCACGTAAACAGACAGGGCGGCACAAGAAGCAGGAGGGCAATGGCAGAAGCTGCAAGGATTCTTCGCTGGGCGGAAAATCATGTGATAGCACTGTCAGCAGTGTTCATTCCGGGAGTGGACAACTGGGAAGCAGACTTCCTCAGCAGGCACGACCTCCACCCGGGAGAGTGGGGACTTCACACGGAAGTCTTCCACATGATTGTGAACCATTGGGAAAAACCAAAGGTGGACATGATGGCGTCCCGCCTCAACAAAAAACTGGACAGGTATTGCGCCAGGTCAAGGGACCCTCAGGCAATAGCTGTGGACGCTCTGGTAACACCGTGGGTGTACCAGTCAGTGTATGTGTTCCCTCCTCTTCCTCTCATACCCAAGGTACTGAGAATTATAAGACGGAGAGGAGAAAGAACTATACTCGTGGCTCCGGATTGGCCAAGGAGGACTTGGTACCCGGAACTTCAAGAGATGCTCACAGAGGACCCATGGCCTCTGCCGTTAAGAAGGGACTTGCTTCAGCAAGGACCCTGTCTGTTCCAAGACTTACCGCGGCTGCGTTTGACGGCATGGCGGTTGAACGCCGGATCCTAAGGGAAAAAGGCATTCCGGAAGAGGTCATACCTACCCTGGTCAAAGCCAGGAAGGAGGTGACCGCACAACATTATCACCGCATTTGGCGAAAATATGTTGCGTGGTGTGAGGCCAGGAAGGCCCCCACGGAGGAATTTCAACTCGGTCGATTCCTGCATTTCCTGCAAACAGGAGTGTCTATGGGCCTCAAATTGGGGTCCATTAAGGTTCAAATTTCGGCCCTGTCGATTTTCTTCCAGAAAGAATTGGCTTCAGTTCCTGAAGTCCAGACATTCGTCAAGGGAGTACTGCATATACAACCCCCTTTTGTGCCTCCAGTGGCACCGTGGGATCTCAACGTAGTTCTGGGATTCCTCAAATCACATTGGTTTGAACCGCTCAAATCTGTGGATTTGAAATATCTCACATGGAAAGTGACCATGCTGTTGGCCCTGGCCTCGGCCAGGTGAGTGTCAGAATTGGCATCTTTGTCTCACAAAAGCCCATATCTGATTTTCCATTCGGACAGGGCAGAACTGCGGACTCGTCCCCAGTTTCTCCCTAAGGTGGTGTCAGCGTTTCACCTGAACCAACCTATTGTGGTGCCTGCGGCTACTAGGGACTTGGAGGACTCCAAGTTGCTAGACGTTGTCAGGGCCCTGAAAATATATATTTCCAGGACGGCTGGAGTCAGGAAAACTGACTCGCTGTTTATCCTGTATGCACCCAACAAGCTGGGTGCTCCTGCTTCTAAGCAGACGATTGCTCGTTGGATTTGTAGTACAATTCAGCTTGCACATTCTGTGGCAGGCCTGCCACAGCCAAAATCTGTAAATGCCCATTCCACAAGGAAGGTGGGCTCATCTTGGGCGGCTGCCCGAGGGGTCTCGGCTTTACAACTTTGCCGAGCTGCTACTTGGTCAGGGGC
The DNA here is from genome assembly GCF_028390025.1 of Pseudophryne corroboree. Lineage (NCBI taxonomy): Eukaryota > Metazoa > Chordata > Amphibia > Anura > Myobatrachidae > Pseudophryne > Pseudophryne corroboree. The sequence continues at coordinate 339,712,064 of NC_086450.1, forward strand.
AAACACGTTTGCAAAATTCTACAAATTTGATACCCTGGCTGAGGAGGACCTGGAGTTCTCTCATTCGGTGCTGCAGAGTCATCCGCACTCTCCCGCCCGTTTGGGAGCTTTGGTATAATCCCCATGGTCCTGACGGAGTCCCCAGCATCCACTTAGGACGTCAGAGAAAATAAGAATTTACTTACCGATAATTCTATTTCTCGTAGTCCGTAGTGGATGCTGGGCGCCCATCCCAAGTGCGGATTGTCTGCAATACTTGTACATAGTTATTGTTACAAAAATCGGGTTATTATTGTTGTGAGCCATCTTTTCAGAGGCTCCTCTGTTATCATGCTGTTAACTGGGTTCAGATCACAAGTTGTACAGTGTGATTGGTGTGGCTGGTATGAGTCTTACCCGGGATTCAAAATCTTTCCTTATTGTGTACGCTCGTCCGGGCACAGTATCCTAACTGAGGCTTGGAGGAGGGTCATAGGGGGAGGAGCCAGTGCACACCACCTAGTCCTAAAGCTTTTACTTTTGTGCCCTGTCTCCTGCGGAGCCGCTAATCCCCATGGTCCTGACGGAGTCCCCAGCATTCACTACGGACTACGAGAAATAGAATTATCGGTAAGTAAATTCTTATTTTTATTCATTTTAGAATTCTTGGGATCAGCGGAAGTGGAGGGAACACGTGCACCATCTGATAGCTCCATGGAGTTGTCAGAGCATCCACTGCCACTGCCTGTGGGTCTCTCAACCTGGAACAATACCGCTTGAGCTTCTTGTTGAGACGAGAGGCCATCATGTCGATCTGTGGACATTCCCATTGATGAGTCAAGCACCTGAACACCTCCGAATGAAGGCCCCACTACCCCTGGTGCAGGTCATGTCTGCTGAGGAAGTCTGCTTCCCAGTTGTCTACTCCCAGAATGAAGACCACCGACAATGCCACAGTGTGTTTTTCTGCCCAGAGGAGAATTCTTGATACCACTGACATTGCTGCTCTGCTTTCCGTTCCTCCCTGTTGGTTTAAGTACGTTACTGCCGTCACATTGCCCGACTGAACCTGAATGGCCCGATCTTGAAGAAGATATGAGGCCTGCAGAAGGGTGTTGTATACAGCCCTGAGTTCCAGAATATTGATTGGAAGGACGACTTCCTGACTTGACCATCTTCCTTGAAACTGCACCCCCTGGGTGACCGCTCCCTAACCTCTGAGGCTTGCGTCTGTGGTTAGCATAATCCAATTCTGAATCCCGAGCCAACGCCCCTCGATCAGGAGAAGTCTGTAGCCACCATAGAAGGGAGATCCTGGCCTTTGGCGACAGACGTATCCTCTGGTGCATGTGAAGATGCGATCCGGACCATTTGTCCAACAGATCCAGCTGGAAGGGCCTTGCATGAACCCTTCTGTACTGAAGCGCCTCTTAAGAGGCCACCATTTCCCCCAGAAGGAGAATGCATAGATGCACCGATATCTGGGTTGGCTACAGGACATCCCGAACCATCGAGTGGATTACCAATGCCTTTTCCAATGGAAGAAAAACTTTCTGTGACTCTGTGTCCAGTATCATTCTCAGAAATGGGAGCCTCCGAGTTGGCTCTAAATTAGATTTCAGAAGATTTAGAATCCACCCATGATTCAGGAGTAGTCTGGTTGTGAGACCAATGCTGCCCAACAACCTTTTCCTGGACGGTGCCTTTATCAAAAGATTGTCCAGGTATGGAATTATGTTCACTCCCTGCCCGAGAAGGAGAAACATCATCTCTGCCATCACCTTGGTGAACACCCTCGGTGCCGTGGAGAGACCAAATGGCAGGGCCTGCAACTGGTAGTGACAGTCTTGTAATGCAAAGTGTAGATAAGCCTGGTGAGGCTGCCAGATGTAAAGGTACGCATCCTCGATATCCAGAGATACTAGGAATTCCCCCTCTTGCAGACCTGAGATCACCGCTCTCAGAGACTCCATCTTGAATTTGAACACTCGTAAGTACGGGTTCAATGATTTTAGATTCAAAATAGGTCTCACCGAACCGTCCAGTTTTGGTATCACAAACAAGATGGAATAGTACCCCTTGCTGTGCAGATGAGGTGGAACTGGAACAATGACCTGAGTCTGTACCAGTTTTTGAATGGCATCCTGTAAGGTTATACTTGCCTCTTGTGAAGCTGGTAAGCCTGATTTGAAGAATCTGTGAGGTGGGACCTCCTGAAACTCCAGTCTGTAGCCCTGGGAAATAAGATCTATGACCCAGGGATCCTGGCATGATGTTGTACAGATGTGACTGAAATTTTTTAGTCTGTCTCCCACCTGCCAGTCTTCCAGGCCACGTGGTCCACTGTCATGCAGAAGGTTTTGAGGAAGCATAGCTGGAGCTCTGTTCCTGAGAACCGACAGCTGCTGGTTTGCGTGGTTTACCTCTAGCACCTCTGGTGGCAGTAGAAGATTCTCTGACTTTGCCCTTAAACTTGGCAGTCCGAAAGGACTGTAGTGTAGGTCCTGAGTAGGTCTTCCTGGTTAGGGGAGCTGCAGAAGGTAGATATGTGGACTTACCCACAGTAGATTTGGAGATCCATTTGTCCAGTTCATCTCCAAATAAGGCCTCTCCTGTGAAGGGTAGGCCTTCTACGCCTTTCCTGGAGTCCACGTCCGCAGTCCAGTGGCATAACAACAAGCCCCTGCATGCTGACACTACCATAGCAGTGGTGCGTGCATTAAGCAAACCTACTTCTTTTATGGCCTCCACCATAAAGTTCGCAGAGTCCTGTATATGTTGCAGGAGTAACACAGTTTCCCTCTAAATAAGGAATCCAACCCTTCAATAAGGTTACCCGACCATTTAGCAATGGCTTTAGTAATCCAAGCACATGCTATAGTGTACAGCAGCTGTGTACAAGGATTTGAGTGTAGTGTCAATCTTACGATCAGCAGCGTCTTTCAGGGAGGCTGCACCAGGGACGGGTAACACAATCTTCCGTGACAAACTGGACACAGATGCATCCACTATCGGTGGACTTTCCCATTTTTTTCCTATCCTCAGGAGGAAAAGGAAAATATGAGAGTAACCTTTTAGGGATTTTAAATTTCTTTCCAGGATTTACCCACGGTTCTTCAAACAGGGTATTCAATTCCTTTGACACAGGAAAAGTGACTGAGGACTTCTTTTTTACATTAAAATAAGATTCCTCACACTCCTCTGTCACCTTATCAGGAATTTGTAGCACATCTCTGATAGCCTCTATAAGAGCCTGTATTCCCTGTGACAGAGCAGCGTCCCCCCCTTCTGAATCCACCTCCCCCTCCTCCATGTCTGACCCCTCAGTATTAGAGTCAGACTACAGGATAAGGGCCAGAGTTCGTTTTTGTGGACAAATGGCAAGGGACTGAGACACTTGTTTTAGGGACTGAATCTCTGTTCATAATCTCATCCACAGACTGTCTTAAGTATTGTGTCTCTTTCTCATTGCAGGACAATTTATTAGAGATATTAGAAATCATTCCTTTGAGGGAATCCAGCCACACTGGTTCAGCCTAGCTAGCCTTCCAGGGAGACACAGAGGTATTTGAAGCCAGCACACCGCGCCCTTATCGCTAATGCCAAGCTTAGCCGGGTCGCAGACTGAGTACCCAGATTGGGGACTCAGTACCCTAATAATCGCTCTCCCCCTGCTATGACCCCCTGGTACCGCTGAGGTAATCTGGAGTAATGCCGGAGGAGCTGCGCATCCCTGTCAATCAGCGTCTGTGTCCACTGCAGAGGGAAAATGGCGCTGGTGAGCTGCTGGGTCCTCTCATAGTGAAGCCCCGCCCCTTCAGTGGTGCACAGTCTTCCCGCTTTTTTTTAAATACTGGCTGAGGTAAGGTGTGCTTAAAATGGAGACAGAACCGTTTTAAGGCTTAGTTTGCCAGTGTGGGTACTGTGTACAGTGTACTGAGACGCAGTTGTGTACTGAGTCTGGAGATGCAATCCGCCCCGGTTAGAAGCCGTGCGTCTCCGTACCCTCATTCCGCAATAATGGCTGGCAACCGGCTAACCGGGACGCCGGCTTAGTACTCACCATTCTTCTTTCTTCTGGATCTGTTAGGGGTGGCGGCGTGGTGCTGGAATGTATGCTCGCCGTGGTGGGGCTTGCGAATAGTTACCTCAGGAGCTAGTGTCCTGTCAGCGGGGAACTGGACCATCAACCCTTCAGGAGTTTGGGCCGTTCCCCCCTAAGTCCCACGAAGCAGGCAGGCTGGTGCCAACCAGTCCTGCCTGAAAATAATAAAAAGATAAAACAAATGCAGAAAACTATTAAGGAGCTTCCATAAGCGTGACCGGCTCCTCCGGGCACATTTTCTAAACAGAGTTGGTAGGAGGGGCATAGAGGGAGGAGCCAGCCCACACGATCAAATTCTTAAAGTGCCCATGGCTCCTAGTGGACCCTTCTATACCCCATGGTACTAAATGGACCCCAGTATCCTCTAGGACGTAAGAGAAAGTAAACATGCTCAGCTATTGAATATAAAAGTGCACAGCTAAGTAAAAAAAAAGTTAAAGTGCACAGCTAAGTTAAGTAAATGTAAACGTGTGCAGCTAAATAACGTAAAAGTGACCAGCTAAACAGAATAATAGGTCAAGTTCCCAGATAAAGTACAGTAACTATAAAAGTGCCCAGCTATGTAAAGTAAATGTAAAAGTGAGCAGCTAAATAAAGACACAGCATTAATAGTTGCCCAAACTGCTCTCCAGAATGACTGTGGTTGTCAGAGGAGGGGAGAACTCACTCTTCTGTGAGCCAGAATCGCTGCATAATGCCAGCCTAAAAAGGAGAAAAGGTTTCTGTCCAAAGAGAGTATTACTGGCTCATTCGTTACATGATAAATTATGGGATCCGGTCTGAAGATCGACAGTGTCTAGGTCGACAATGTTTAGGTCGACCACTATAGGTCGACAGTCACTAGGTCGACATGGATGGAAGGTCGACAGGGTTTCTAGGTCGACATGTGCTAGGTTGACAGGTCTAAAGGTCGACATGAGTTTTTCACATTTTTTTTTTTTTCATACTTAACGATCCACGTGGACTACAATTGGAACGGTAAAGTGTGCCGAGCGAAGCGGTAGCGGAGCATGGCGAGCGAAGCGAGCCATGCGAGGGGACGCGGTGCACTAATTTGCACTAATTTGGGATCCCGGTCACTTTACGAAGAAAACGACCCAAAAAAAAAAAAATCCTCATGTCGACCTTTAGACCTGTCGACCTAGCACATGTCGACCTAGAAACCCTGTCGACCTTCCATCCATGTCGACCTAGTGACTGTCGACCTATAGTGGTCGACCTAAACATTGTCGACCTAGACACTGTCGATAAAACGAACCACACCCATAAATTATATCAAGTCACTTTCCCCCATAGCTGAGAGCAGTACAGCTCCAGCGAGAACCACTTGATTTCTCTAGAGCAAACTAGAGATGAGCGCCTGAAATTTTTCGGGTTTTGTGTTTTGGTTTTGGGTTCGGTTCCGCGGCCGTGTTTTGGGTTCGAACGCGTTTTGGCAAAACCTCACCGAATTATTTTTGTCGGATTCGGGTGTGTTTTGGATTCGGGTGTTTTTTTCCAAAAACACTAAAAAACAGCTTAAATCATAGAATTTGGGGGTCATTTTGATCCCAAAGTATTATTAACCTCAAAAACCATAATTTACACTCATTTTCAGTCTATTCTGAATACCTCACACCTCACAATATTATTTTTAGTCCTAAAATTTGCACCGAGGTCGCTGTGTGAGTAAGATAAGCGACCCTAGTGGCCGACACAAACACCGGGCCCATCTAGGAGTGGCACTGCAGTGTCACGCAGGATGTCCCTTCCAAAAAACCCTCCCCAAACAGCACATGACGCAAAGAAAAAAAGAGGCGCAATGAGGTAGCTGTGTGAGTAAGATTAGCGACCCTAGTGGCCGACACAAACACCGGGCCCATCTAGGAGTGGCACTGCAGTGTCACGCAGGATGGCCCTTCCAAAAAACACTCCCCAAACAGCACATGACGCAAAGAAAAAAAGAGGCGCAATGAGGTAGCTGACTGTGTGAGTAAGATTAGCGACCCTAGTGGCCGACACAAACACCGGGCACATCTAGGAGTGGCACTGCAGTGTCACGCAGGATGTCCCTTCCAAAAAACCCTCCCCAAACAGCACATGACGCAAAGAAAAAAAGAGGCGCAATGAGGTAGCTGTGTGAGTAAGATTAGCGACCCTAGTGGCCGACACAAACACCGGGCCCATCTAGGAGTGGCACTGCAGTGTCACGCAGGAAGTCCCTTCCAAAAAACCCTCCCCAATCAGCACATGATGCAAAGAAAAAGAAAAGAAAAAAGAGGTGCAAGATGGAATTATCCTTGGGCCCTCCCACCCACCCTTATGTTGTATAAACAAAACAGGACATGCACACTTTAACCAACCCATCATTTCAGTGACAGGGTCTGCCACACGACTGTGACTGATATGACGGGTTGGTTTGGACCCCCCCCAAAAAAGAAGCAATTAATCTCTCCTTGCACAAACTGGCTCTACAGAGGCAAGATGTCCACCTCATCTTCACCCTCCGATATATCACCGTGTACATCCCCCTCCTCACAGATTATCAATTCGTCCCCACTGGAATCCACCATCTCAGCTCCCCGTGTACTTTGTGGAGGCAATTGCTGCTGGTCAATGTCTCCGCGGAGGAATTGATTATAATTCATTTTAATGAACATCATCTTCTCCACATTTTCTGGATGTAACCTCGTACGCCGATTGCTGACAAGGTGAGCGGCGGCACTAAACACTCTTTCGGAGTACACACTTGTGGGAGGGCAACTTAGGTAGAATAAAGCCAGTTTGTGCAAGGGCCTCCAAATTGCCTCTTTTTCCTGCCAGTATAAGTACGGACTGTGTGACGTGCCTACTTGGATGCGGTCACTCATATAATCCTCCACCATTCTATCAATGTTGAGAGAATCATATGCAGTGACAGTAGACGACATGTCCGTAATCGTTGTCAGGTCCTTCAGTCCGGACCAGATGTCAGCATCAGCAGTCGCTCCAGACTGCCCTGCATCACCGCCAGCGGGTGGGCTCGGAATTCTGAGCCTTTTCCTCGCACCCCCAGTTGCGGGAGAATGTGAAGGAGGAGATGTTGACAGGTCGCGTTCCGCTTGACTTGACAATTTTGTCACCAGCAGGTCTTTCAACCCCAGCAGACCTGTGTCTGCCGGAAAGAGAGATCCAAGGTAGGCTTTAAATCTAGGATCGAGCACGGTGGCCAAAATGTAGTGCTCTGATTTCAACAGATTGACCACCCGTGAATCCTTGTTAAGCGAATTAAGGGCTGCATCCACAAGTCCCACATGCCTAGCGGAATCGCTCCGTGTTAGCTCCTCCTTCAATGCCTCCAGCTTCTTCTGCAAAAGCCTGATGAGGGGAATGACCTGACTCAGGCTGGCAGTGTCTGAACTGACTTCACGTGTGGCAAGTTCAAAGGGCATCAGAACCTTGCACAACGTTGAAATCATTCTCCACTGCACTTGAGACAGGTGCATTCCACCTACTATATCGTGCTCAATTGTATAGGCTTGAATGGCCTTTTGCTGCTCCTCCAACCTCTGAAGCATATAGAGGGTTGAATTCCACCTCGTTACCACTTCTTGCTTCAGATGATGGCAGGGCAGGTTCAGTAGTTTTTGGTGGTGCTCCAGTTTTCTGTACGTGGTGCCTGTACGCCGAAAGTGTCCCGCAATTCTTCTGGCCACCGACAGCATCTCTTGCACGCCCCTGTCGTTTTTTTAAAAATTCTGCACCACCAAATTCAAGGTATGTGCAAAACATGGGACGTGCTGGAATTGGCCCAGATTTAATGCACACACAATATTGCTGGCGTTGTCCGATGCCACAAATCCACAGGAGAGTCCAATTGGGGTAAGCCATTCCGCGATGATCTTCCTCAGTTGCCGTAAGAGGTTTTCAGCTGTGTGCGTATTCTGGAAAGCGGTGATACAAAGCGTAGCCTGCCTAGGAAAGAGTTGGCGTTTGCAAGATGCTGCTACTGGTGCCGCCGCTGCTGTTCTTGCGGCGGGAGTCCATACATCTACCCAGTGGGCTGTCACAGTCATATAGTCCTGACCCTGCCCTGCTCCACTTGTCCACATGTCCGTGGTTAAGTGGACATTGGGTACAGCTGCATTTTTTAGGACACTGGTGACTCTTTTTCTGAGGTCTGTGTACATTTTCGGTATCGCCTGCCTAGAGAAATGGAACCTAGATGGTATTTGGTACCGGGGACACAGTACCTCCAACAAGTCTCTAGTTGGCTCTGCAGTAATGATGGATACCGGAACCACGTTTCTCACCACCCAGGATGCCAAGGCCTCAGTTATCCGCTTTGCAGTAGGATGACTGCTGTGATATTTCATCTTCCTCGCAAAGGACTGTTGAACAGTCAATTGCTTACTGGAAGTAGTACAAGTGGGCTTACGACTTCCCCTCTGGGATGACCATCGACTCCCAGCGGCAACAACAGCAGCGCCAGCAGCAGTAGGCGTTACACGCAAGGATGCATCTGAGGAATCCCAGGCAGGAGAGGACTCGTCAGACTTGCCAGTGACATGGCCTGCAGGACTATTGGCATTCCTGGGGAAGGAGGAAATTGACACTGAGGGAGTTGGTGGGGTGGTTTGCGTGAGCTTGGTTACAAGAGGAAGGGATTTACTGGTCAGTGGACTGCTTCCGCTGTCACCCAAAGTTTTTGAACTTGTCACTGACTTATTATGAATGCGCTGCAGGTGACGTATAAGGGAGGATGTTCCGAGGTGGTTAACGTCCTTACCCCTACTTATTACAGCTTGACAAAGGGAACACACGGCTTGACACCTGTTGTCCGCATTTCTGGTGAAATACCTCCACACCGAAGAGCTGATTTTTTTGGTATTTTCACCTGGCATGTCAACGGCCATATTCCTCCCACGGACAACAGGTGTCTCCTCGGGTGCCTGACTTAAACAAACCACCTCACCATCAGAATCCTTCTGGTCAATTTCCTCCCCAGCGCCAGCAACACCCATATCCTCCTCATCCTGGTGTACTTCAACACTGACATCTTCAATCTGACTATCAGGAACTGGACTGCGGGTGCTCCTTCCAGCACTTGCAGGGGGCATGCAAATAGTGGAAGGCGCATGCTCTTCACGTCCAGTGTTGGGAAGGTCAGGCATCGCAAACGACACAATTGGACTCTCCTTGTGGATTTGGGATTTCAAAGAACGCACAGTTCTTTGCGGTGCTTTTGCCAGCTTGAGTCTTTTCAGTTTTCTAGCGAGAGGCTGAGTGCTTCCATCCTCATGTGAAGCTGAACCACTAGCCATGAACATAGGCCAGGGCCTCAGCCGTTCCTTGCCACTCCGTGTGGTAAATGGCATATTGGCAAGTTTACGCTTCTCCTCCGACAATTTTATTTTAGGTTTTGGAGTCCTTTTTTTTCTGATATTTGGTGTTTTGGATTTGACATGCTCTGTACTATGACATTGGGCATCGGCCTTGGCAGACGACGTTGCTGGCATTTCATCGTCTCGGCCATGACTAGTGGCAGCAGCTTCAGCACGAGGTGGAAGTGGATCTTGATCTTTCCCTAATTTTGGAACCTCAACTTTTTTGTTCTCCATATTTTATAGGCAGAACTAAAAGGCACCTCAGGTAAACAATGGAGATGGATGGATTGGATACTAGTATACAATTATGGACGGACTGCCACGGTTAGGTGGTATAAAAAAACCACGGTTAGGTGGTATATATTGTAATACAATTATGGATGGACGGACTGCCTGCCGAGTGCCGACACAGAGGTAGCCACAGCCGTGAACTACCGCACTGTACACTGGTTGATAAAGAGATAGTAGTATACTCGTAACAACTAGTATGACTGACTATGACGGTATAAAGAATGAAAAAAAAACCACGGTTAGGTGGTATATATTGTAATACAATTATGGATGGACGGACTGCCTGCCGAGTTCCGACACAGAGGTAGCCACAGCCGTGAACTACCGCACTGTACACTGGTTGATAAAGAGATAGTAGTATACTCGTAACAACTAGTATGACTGACTATGACGGTATAAAGAATGAAAAAAAAACCACGGTTAGGTGGTATATATTATAATACAATTATGGATGGACGGACTGCCTGCCGACTGCCGACACAGAGGTAGCCACAGCCGTGAACTACCGCACTGTACACTGGTTGATAAAGAGATAGTAGTATACTCGTAACAACTAGTATGACACTATGACGGTATAAAGAATGAAAAAAAAACCACAGTTAGGTGGTATATATTATAATAATACAATTATGGATGGACGGACTGCCTGCCGAGTTCCGACACAGAGGTAGCCACAGCCGTGAACTACCGCACTGTACACTGGTTGATAAAGAGATAGTAGTATACTCGTAACAACTAGTATGACTGACTATGACGGTATAAAGAATGAAAAAAAAACCACGGTTAGGTGGTATATATTGTAATACAATTATGGATGGACGGACTGCCTGCCGAGTTCCGACACAGAGGTAGCCACAGCCGTGAACTACCGCACTGTACACTGGTTGATAAAGAGATAGTAGTATACTCGTAACAACTAGTATGACTGACTATGACGGTATAAAGAATGAAAAAAAAACCACGGTTAGGTGGTATATATTGTAATACAATTATGGATGGACGGACTGCCTGCCGAGTTCCGACACAGAGGTAGCCACAGCCGTGAACTACCGCACTGTACACTGGTTGATAAAGAGATAGTAGTATACTCGTAACAACTAGTATGACTGACTATGACGGTATAAAGAATGAAAAAAAAACCACGGTTAGGTGGTATATATTATAATACAATTATGGATGGACGGACTGCCTGCCGACTGCCGACACAGAGGTAGCCACAGCCGTGAACTACCGCACTGTACACTGGTTGATAAAGAGATAGTAGTATACTCGTAACAACTAGTATGACACTATGACGGTATAAAGAATGAAAAAAAAACCACGGTTAGGTGGTATATATTATAATACAATTATGGATGGACGGACTGCCTGCCGACTGCCGACACAGAGGTAGCCACAGCCGTGAACTACCGCACTGTACACTGGTTGATAAAGAGATAGTAGTATACTCGTAACAACTAGTATGACACTATGACGGTATAAAGAATGAAAAAAAAACCACGGTTAGGTGGTATATATTATAATACAATTATGGATGGACGGACTGCCTGCCGAGTGCCGACACAGAGGTAGCCACAGCCGTGAACTACCGCACTGTACACTGGTTGATAAAGAGATAGTAGTATACTCGTAACAACTAGTATGACTGACTATGACGGTATAAAGAATGAAAAAAAAACCACGGTTAGGTGGTATATATTATAATACAATTATGGATGGACGGACTGCCTGCCGACTGCCGACACAGAGGTAGCCACAGCCGTGAACTACCGCACTGTACACTGGTTGATAAAGAGATAGTAGTATACTCGTAACAACTAGTATGACACTATGACGGTATAAAGAATGAAAAAAAAACCACGGTTAGGTGGTATATATTATAATACAATTATGGATGGACGGACTGCCTGCCGACTGCCGACACAGAGGTAGCCACAGCCGTGAACTACCGCACTGTACACTGGTTGATAAAGAGATAGTAGTATACTCGTAACAACTAGTATGACACTATGACGGTATAAAGAATGAAAAAAAAACCACGGTTAGGTGGTATATATTATAATAATACAATTATGGATGGACGGACTGCCTGCCGACTGCCGACACAGAGGTAGCCACAGCCGTGAACTACCGCACTGTACACTGGTTGATAAAGAGATAGTAGTATACTCGTAACAACTAGTATGACTATGACGACGGTATAAAGAAAGAAAAAAAAATACCACGGTTAGGTGGTATATAATTATACAATTATGGATGGACGGACTGCCTGCCGAGTGCCGACTGCCGACACAGAGGTAGCCACAGCCGTGAACTACCGCACTGTACTGTGTCTGCTGCTAATATAGACTGGTTGATAAAGAGATAGTATACAACAATATACTACTATACTGGTGGTCAGGCACTGGTCACCACTAGTCACACTGGCAGTGGCACTCCTGCAGCAAAAGTGTGCACTGTTTAATTTTAAATTAATATAATATTATGTACTCCTGGCTCCTGCTATAACAACCTGCAGTGCTCCCCAGTCTCCCCCACAATTATTATAAGCTTTTATACATTGATGTGCAGCACACTGGGCTGAGCTGAGTGCACACAGACTGAGTCACACTGTGTGACTGCTGTGTATCGTTTTTTTCAGGCAGAGAACGGATATAGCAGAGAACGGATATATTAAATAAAAGTTAACTTAACAACAACTGCACTGGTCACTGTGGTAAACTCTGTCTGCACAATCTCTCTCTCTCTCTCTCTCTTCTAATCTATTCTAATGGAGAGGACGCCAGCCACGTCCTCTCCCTATCAATCTCAATGCATGTGTGAAAATGGCGGCGACGCGCGGCTCCTTATATAGAATCCGAGTCTCGCGAGAATCCGACAGCGTCATGATGACGTTCGGGCGCGCTCGGGTTAACCGAGCAAGGCGGGAAGATCCGAGTCGCTCGGACCCGTGAAAAGAAAAGTGAAGTTCGTGCGGGTTCGGATTCAAAGAAACCGAACCCGCTCATCTCTAGAGCAAACTGCTTTTTTTCTACAGAAAATTTGATTTTCTCAGTTTGATACAGTATATAGACCCCAAAGTTTTGTATAACATCAGGAAAAAAAAGTATACCAATTTTGACGTTTCTCTACTTACTTGAGTGCAACTTAGTTTATTTATTATGGTGAAATAAACTCACCACCAAATCATATGTGTGTGTAAATCTGGCTCTGATCCTAGCCAGTGCCTCCCCAGCCATTTTTACCTCACCTTACTGGTGATATAGGTATAATGGGGCACAAAATACAGTGAAGCCCATCAGGTATGCCTTTTTCCCTGTAGCTACTGCCTGTCTGTTAAACCCAACTACTGATTCTATTAACGCCTTCTTTAAGTTATGCAGTCAAGGGAGTTGCCTGCTCCCACAGATACATACTGTATGTACACTTACCAACTTCCTGACCTGAGCAGGTTAGTGATGGTTTTATTATACAGACCATTCGAGCAGCACGAATGGTGTAATGGTTAGCAATACTGCCTCACAGCACTGAGGCCATGGGTTCAATTCCCACCATGGCCCTAACTGTTCAGAGTTTCATTTCAATCTCATCTCCACTTGTGATTTTAATCTCATCTCCACTTGTGATCAGTTAGGGTGACCTGGCTTTAATTGTTTCCTCTCACGTAGGCAAATCAACGAGGGCATATTGGAGGTATTCCAGACATAGCATAGGCTGGTACAAGTCTGCATTAATGATGATGACAGGTAGGAAACCATGCATACAGATAGGAGGTGGGCACATCAAAGCATGGATATTGGCTATTCCATGCATTTATTTCTGATCATATTGCTGGAGCACATAGGGACAGTTTGGGGGATATTAAATTACCGCCGATGAAGCTTCGGGTGATATTTCCCAATGTTTCATCAATATTTTTTTCACCTGGAAAAACCATCCTTGTCACACGAAAACACGCAGGTTCAGCGAAACCTGGGTGTTTTTGGGTAGAAACAGCCCGTTTTCGGGTGAAAACTGGGCTGTTTTCAGGGATTTTGCTTTGCCTGCCGGAGGCAGGTGAAACAAATCCCCATAAAGCCGCGGCAAGTGCCGGCTTATCAGAGCTAATTTAATAGCCCCCCCTCCCAGTGATACTTTTACACCCGACAGTCAGTGCGGGTAATTGAATATCCCCCTTTGCATTCATTTTTTGCTTCAGTTTAGTAATATGCGCAGTCTTATCATTTTGGAAATTTTTCCCATTGCTCTGCTTATAAAAGATAAACAAAATATAGTGCCAATGTACAATAATACTGGAGTGCAATGGTGTATCAGGACGGCACCCTGCAGCCAGTATCACTGCTGCAGTGCCAGCCGGGGGACACCCTGCAGTCTGTAGCCACTCAGGGGTTTATTCATGAAGCAGTGAAAAGAATGGATAAGTGAGCATGTGGAGAAGTTGCCCATGGCAACCAATCAGCTGTTCCATACAGTTGTATAGTATGCAAATGATAAATGTCACTTTAATGCTGATTGGTTGCTATGGGTGTCCCAAGCCAGCAGGGGGTACTCCCAAGCCATGTTACACTGCTGCAGTGTATTGGTGAACGTGAATGTGTGCACTATGGGGTCTATTCATTAAGCGGTGAAAAGAGTGGAAAAGTGAGCAAGTGGAGATGAAACCTATGGCAACCAATTAGTGTTGAGGTAACAGTACATTCTATAAAACCATACATAGCAGCTAATTGGTTGCCATAGGCAACCTCTCCACTAACTCCTCCACTCTTTCCACTGCTTCCTGAATAGACCCCTTACTGTACTAAGCAGTGATAAAAGTGGAGAAGTGAGCCAGTGGAGAAGTTGCCCATGGCACCCAATCAGCTGCTCTGTATATGTTTATAGTATGCAAATTATAAATGTTACGTCAATGCTGATTGGTTGCCATGGGCAACTTCTCCACTGGCTCACTTCTCCACTTTTATCACTGCTTAGTAAATGTCCCCCTCATCAGTTTATAAAAATCAGAAGATCCCTCACAGAAGTTATGATAAGAGCGGGAGCCATCTACCCATTCCCACAGAGAGCAGTCAACAACAGAGCTGGCTGCCAGTGTAGAGTACTCTGGCAGTAGGTTCTATTTTGAATACAAGTTTCATCTGTAAACTCAGCAATGTCCTTATAGCATGCTTCAATTTATTTATCATTTTCAAGCTTACACTTCCATCTGAAATGTGGGTCCAAAAATATAGTTTCATATATTAAAGAAGTTGGACAGCAGAGCTATAAATTTGCGTACTATGGCGGAGATTCAAATGTTTGAAAAGTCAGTTGGGAGTCTGTTTTTTTCCTATCTAATAGACAGGAAAAAACAGACTTCCTACTGACTTTTCAAACATTTGAATCTCCCCCTATATGTGCTCTGCTGGCATGTAATAAAGCCCTTTCTATACAGTATCTACCGATAAAGTAAAAATGCTGCATTAGGCATAGAGCATACATGGCAGTAAAGGGTTTACTATAAATAAGAAAATGTGCTCTGAATAAATTAGATATCTGAAAATGTGACTTTATCTAATAGAAACTATATTTTTGCAAATTAGATTCAATCACATTGAAAGCATGAAATTGGAAAACCTTTGAAAATATGTGCAAGGAAAATAGCGAGACAGCTAGTCAATGTAAAATCACAAAAGAGGAATCCAAACAGTCTGATATGATCCTTTGTGTATAATGACTGAGGTAATAGGGAAGCAGAAAGGAACATTTTGTTTTTTTATGGATTGCACGAATGCATTTCATATAATAGCGTACAGTAGGAAGAGAAATAAATTGATTTACAACTCAGTAGCTGAGGATTGTAAAGAAATGTAAAAATTGATTAAAACTTGGCTTTCAGGCAGAAAACATGAGGTTTTAATGCAGATTGTCATTCACTATTCAGAAATTAGTTAGAGAACACGAGATGCTGCAGGGGAGCATTATCTCAACGCTTGTACAGTACTTTATATGGGGATGTCTCAGAGACGGATTATGTTCTTATAACATGCTAAGAGGCAATTTTATTTTTCGTAACGTAATCTAGAGAAGGTACTTCATGCCTCTCAGGGAACTAAAGATTTCTTTTTTTGGCAAAGACTGAATCATGACTTCACTATCAATACTTTATTGATCCTGCGATACCTATAAATGTTTCTGCAGCTGGCACTGTGTCTAATACACTATTGTTAGCAGCTATTAACAGAGTCTAGAGGTGAACTTGCTGCAGTATACAGCAGCTCACTACAGTTACAGGACCAACTCAACAAGACAAACAAAGCAACTTTGTGAAGCTCAAAGTTGTTAATAGCCACAAAAAGCATTGTTTTATGTAACCATTAGGAACATTTTCATATTTGTACATTAAAGTAATACTAAAGGTGCATACACACGGTGCTATTTTACCTCCGATATGGATCATAAAGTCCATATCGGAAGTAAATGTAGTGCATATCACACTATGTGCATGCACCTTGCAATGCCGATGCGCGCTCCTGCGGGATCGGCATCGCAATGAAATATAGTGGTTGCAGGCAAGGGGTGTGGTTCATCAAATCGACAGTGTCTAGGTCGACAATGTTTAGGTCGACCACTATAGGTCGACAGTCACTAGGTCGACATGGATGGAAGGTCGACAGGGTTTCTAGGTCGACATGTGCTAGGTCGACAGGTCTAAAGGTCGACATGAGGTTTTTTTTATTTGTGTCATTTTCTTCGTAGAGTGACCGGGATCCCAAATTAGTGCACCGCGTCCCCTCGCATGGCTCGCTTCGCTCGCCATGCTTCGGGCATGGTGCCTTCACACCGCTACCGCTTCGCTTGGCACACTTTACCGTTCCAATCGTAGTCCACGTGGATCGTTAAGTAAAAAATAAATTTAAAAAAATGTGAAAAACTCATGTCGACCTTTAGACCTGTCGACTAGCACATGTCGACCTAGAAACCCTGTCGACCTTCCATCCATGTCGACCTAGTGACCTAAACATTGTGAACCTAGACACTGTCGATCTTCAGACCGGATCCCGCAGGCAAGGCCAATACCGTCTATATCGGAGGCTCATGCTTCTGGTGTCAATACAGTCATTATCGGCCACCGCTCCGATCGCACTTTGTGTATGCACCTTTAAACTACTAGGATATTTCCTTGATTGGTTAATGTTTGCACACAAAGATTTTGATTTTCTTGTGTTCATTCTTAAACCCTATTAATTGTACTTTAATGCTGACAGTTTGCTTGAAATGTACATGCACACCTTTTGGTACCTGGTATTTATGGGAAAAATGCTTGTTTTGAGGGACAGACAAGTCATTTAGTGAACCTTGTATTTTGGTTCAGAATTTAGGCTATGGGGCAAATTGAATTATCCGCAATAACCCGTTAAGTTAATGCACGCTTACTTAATGCAGTCGTGCAATAATTCTGATAATCGTCAGAATGCATGCTCCCGTTTATTGTGCATATCAATTAGAAAATCGCAAAATCTGCATTTGTGACATCATTTTTGCTTGTGTTACAGGCGTTCAGTCTAGGTGAAAACTAATATAGGATAACAGTCTAATATTGGCCATAAAAAAGTATTTGGCGTTCTTAAAATGTGCCAAATGGCAGCTATATGCATTATTCTAAAACATTTTGAAAATGATAGAAAGCTATTTTTTTTTATTGTGCAAAATAAGTGCTCTACTTAAATTGGAAGTATATAAAAATGGGTAATAGTATATATGTTTGTTATTTTAAGCTTCTTTTAAAAAAATTATTGGGCAAATAAAAATAATTAAAAACTTCCAAGTGCCCATTTAGTCATTAAGGGGGGTATCCCAGTGGTTCTGAACCAAGTCTTGACATTTTTACATTAAAATAGGGATTTTCCCCAACTTTTCACCTGCTCGGGAGGTGGTACAAAGAAATCCCTGTTAAAACCTATGGAGAATTATCGCTGGTAAAGTTTTGAAAATAATTGAATAGGTCTGTTTTGCGCGAGATGTGATTAACGCCCATTTTTCACATGAAAACGGGTTATTAAACTCCTTTCCTTCCCCCCCGTGTTAGATCGAGCTACTTATAGGGCAGAATTCAATTGCCGCCGGAATAGCTCATGGGATGTCTCTCAGAGTTGGTGTATGCTTGCAGCCTATGGTACACGTAGGTAGATGAAATGTGATTTATTTTTTTCTTAAAACTGCCAGGGAAAATGTATTTGAACCCTGCCTTGTGTTGTGTAGGCCTCACCTACATTTGGAGAGAGAATTGACTAACATAGGAGAGGAATGGGTTAAACATCCTGTGAGGGGTGGACCTAGCTGTGAGGTAGTACAGCCTTAGGAAAGGGGGAGGGTTAAGGTATATATAGGCTGGAGTGGCCATTTTAGGTCTCTTTGCTTGCTGAAATTTCTTCCCGCCCTCCCGCCCTAAAGGTAGAGGTTGTTTTGTTTGACGCGGAGTGCATTGGCGGTTAATTGATTAGCTGTTTTCATTCGTTGGCTATTTATAGGCGGAAAAGAACGGCAGTTTGTAGTTGTATGGTTTTTTATAGGTAGTAAGTTTCAGTGTTATATGGTTTAGGTGCACTCACCTCCATCGACTTAATGGCCGCTCGACCACCCATCCGGGAGGCAGCGGCAGGGCACCCAGGAGCGGTGGGAAGTCACTGTGGGGGTTGTGTTGACACCTATTACCGGTTTGGATAGGGTGCTGGACGGTTCCGGTCAGTTTACCAATTTAAGTTTACCAATAGTTTAATAGAGCCGTTCTTTTTTCTGCCACCATTATGCCGGCTGATTCGGCATCTTAACAAAATTTTCCCAATTACAGGTTTTGCTATGGTTAGGGTCAAATAAATAGCTAGCAATTTTTCTGCCAAAATCATGTCTCCGTGTCTTTATTTACTGGTATAGAAGGTAACTAAGGTTTACTTCAATAAAAGGGGTCCACCAAATATCACTAGGATGTTTAGGTGTGGTAACCCCTACATGAGCCGCTTTTATATGTTTTATTCAAATGCTACTATACAGGCATGATGTGCTTCAATTTATCTGTATGTCGGTCCAATTTATCATTAGGTACTGTATGCCTAGGGGTGTAGAAGCGGCTATCTCCCTGCACAGTCTTTAGGCGGTTTCCAAATGATATATCATGCCCAATCTCCTTTCTAAAGTGATCCCCCATATCACGCCATAGTAATCAGGTTTAGCTGCGGAAAGGGTTGGGTGCCTCGATACCCCGGGAGTAGTGAGCTGAAATAATGATAACACACCCGTCAGCAGAAACAGAACGTGTGTGGAAGTGGGTGGAAAGAATTGAATACCACCCTATATGTCCAACTTCCTTTATATCATTAGCAAACAAAAGGGAGTTAAAGTAGGAGAAAATAAACTGATTAGGATTTAACCATAAAGCAGATACTTGCATTATATTCTGCTCTGTGACCGGAAATGCTAATGTTCTGTGTACAGAGTGTGGCTAATATTTTTAGGATGTCAAATGTAGCTTCAGTTTAGTAGATCTGGCCTAGACTGTATGGCTAAGACCAAACTAGGCCTTTCAAGTTGTCCTGTGATTTACTTATGGCCTCAACTGTGTGGAGTGTGTATTCCTCCCCGTGCTTACGTAGGTTTCTTCTGGGTACTCCAGTTTCCTTCCAGAATCCAAAATATACTGGTAAGTTAATTGGCTTCTGACAAAATTAATCCTAGTGTGTAGTGTAAGTGTGTGTGTACCAGCCTCTCCTGCCATACTTCATTATATTCCAGAGCTTTGACTATAAAATGATTAGAATAAATACAACGATGATATTTAGAATTTACAGGCACTAGGGGGAGAGTTAGGGTTAAGCTGTGGGAAGGGATGGTTAGGGTAAGGCTGTGAGTAGGGCGGTTAGGGTTGGCTACAAGAAGGTAGGGTTAATGTGTTTGGATTGTGAGTGTCGGCATGCCGATGACAGTCATGTGACCGCCGGCATCGGAAGTGTTGCTATCCCATACCCAACCCTTTAGTATGGCTGTCCTAGAATTTTTTCGTTTTAAAGAGGAAAGAAATTATATTTACTACTGGCTTACAGTTCATTAAACATAGTGCACAGAGCGTTTTTGTGCTGTAATCCATTGTAACAGATTCAGATCAGATATCAGAATATAGGGGGTAATTGAGACCTAATCGCACGCTAGGGTTTTTCGCTGCGCTGCGATCAGTTCAGAACTGCGCATGCAATGCGCAGGCACGTCGCACGGGTACAAAGCTGATCGTTGGTGTGCGATGGGTTTTATGAAGAATCCGTTCGCACAGCCGATCGTAAGGAGATTGACAGGAAGAAGGCGTTAGTGGGTGTCAACTGACCGTTTTCTGGGAGTGGTTGGAAAAATGCAGGCGTGTCCAAGCGCTTGCAGGGCGGGTGTCTGACGTAAATTCCAGGACCGGACAGGCTGAAGTGATCGCAGCGGCTGAGTAAGTTCTGGGCATCTCAGAAACTTCACAAATATTTTTTGTACTGCCCGGCTGCACACGCGTTCGCACACTTGCAAAGCAAAAATACACTCCCCTATAGGCGGCGACTATCTGCCTGCAGCAGTGCAAAAAAAACCTAACGAGCGATCAGGTCTGAATTAGGCCCATAGTTGTCAGATTCATGAAATGTTATATCTGATAGTAGATATGTTGTTAGGGTTACAGTGTGAATTAATTTCATATTTTAACAATGAAAGTAATAAAATTACACACATATAAACGCGATGTCCAGAGAAAACTGCAACACATGTGTATATATATATTTCAGGCGCAAAAAATATATATTTTTATAAAAACACACCGGTTAGTGTACTGGTCACTGACGGTCATTCCGAGTTGATCGCTAGCTGCTGTTGTTCGCTGCATAGCGATCAGTGAAAAAAACTGCTAATCTGAGCATGCGTATGCCCCACAATGCGCACGCGCGTCGTACGGGTACGAAGTCCATTGTGGTTTTGCTCTGGTTCTAGCGACGAGTCCAATCGCACAGCCGAACGCAAGGAGATTGACAGAAAGAGGGCGTTTATGGGTATCAACTGACCGTTTTCTGGGAGTGTTTGGAAAAACGCAGGCGTGGCCGGGTGTTTGCTGGGCGAGAATCTGACATCATTACCGTGTCACTCGTCGCAGCAATCATCGCACAGAATAAGTAACTACAGGGCTGGTCTTGTTTTGCACAAAATGTGTTTGCAGGCGCTCTGCTGCGCAGGCGTTCGCACTCCTGCAAAGCGAAAATACACTCCGTGGGCGGCGACTATGCGTTTGCACGGCTGCTAAAAACTAGCAAACGATCAACTCGGAATGACCCCCATATACAGTTAAATTAACAGCTGCTGCTCCCAGTTTGTAGTCCGAAATTATACTACAGTAATAATACAATACATATATAAGAGAGCACATAAGCATTTGAAATATTTATTATACAATCAAATATTGTTAAAAACAATCAGTATTCATAAATATGCACATCAGCACTATCACTAGATAACTCATTCGATTTAGTATAAAGTATATTGATCCAAAATTTTCCGTAAGTTCATATATGGATACAAAAATCACCATAAGGTTATATAGCTGTATTGCTCTTACCCACCCTCCGCTTTTCTAGCACCGTTGCACTCTACCTCCTTTGTGTAAGCCGCTATGGTTAGATATTGGTAACCATAAAATTCAAATTTTAATATGGCTTAAAAATTTGAATTCAGCAATACCTTATTATCCTGTCCGTGCACAGACCATGGGTAGAGATAGAAACCATATATAGCAATCACAGTTCTTAGGACCGGTAGAGTGGTAGAGTGTTACACTGCTAGAAAAGCGGTGGGTGGGTAAGAGCTATACAGCTATATAACCTTATGGTGATTTTTTTTTTTTTAGCAGTGAAGCCTTTACAATTTTATATTAAGTGTTACCTTTGAATTATTAATAATAATAATAATAATAATGTAATCTATATACAATGGCCCTCATTCCGAGTTGTTCGCTTGCTAGCTGCTTTTAGCAGCATTGCAAACGCTAGGCCGCCGCACTCTGGGAGTGTATCTTAGCTTAGCAGAATAGCGAACGAAAGATTAGCAGAACTGCTACTAAATAATTTGCTGCAGTTTCTGAGTAGCTCCAGCCTTACTCCTAGATTGCGATCACCTCAGTCCGTTTAGTTCCTGGTTTGACATCACAAACACGCCCTGCGTTCGGCCAGCCACTCCCCCGTTTCTCCAGCCACTCCTGCGTTTTTACCTGGCACGCCTGCATTTTTTAGCACACTCCCTGAAAACGCTGAGTTGCCGCCCAGAAACACCCACTTCCTGTCAATCACACTACGATCACTCGAGCATTGAAAAAACGTCGCTCGAGCTTGTGTAAATCTCCCAAGTTTTGTGTTAAATTACTTAGCGCATGCACACTGCGTACCATTTTCCACTTAATCGCTGCGTCACGAAAAACGGCAACGAGCGAACAACTCGGAATGACCACCAATGTCCAGATGATACATAAAGACCGACTACTCATGGTGAAGCTTTTATGAATAAAATTATCATGCTGTCATAGGGTGAGAATTTAATGCTGCTATAGAACATTTATAAATAAGTATTTAGAAATATTTATTTTTTATTTTTGATGCTTTCTCTTGAGTTTTGCGTTTACATACATATTATATTTTTTGTGTTAATGTAGCAACTACAGTAAATCTTCAGTAAAAAATTTCTCTACCAGGATTTAATTTCTCATGCAGTGCACATTTGAGAAGTGTTATATCAACCTGCATTTCT
This sequence comes from Pseudophryne corroboree, assembly GCF_028390025.1. Taxonomy (NCBI): domain Eukaryota; kingdom Metazoa; phylum Chordata; class Amphibia; order Anura; family Myobatrachidae; genus Pseudophryne; species Pseudophryne corroboree. Next base: position 339,734,570 of record NC_086450.1, read on the forward strand.
CTGCACATTAAGCATAATTTGGCTTTTGCTGTCTACAAAGAAGATTGACAGTCTTCTTCCTATGAAAAACTAGGCATCATTAAATAACCCAGAAAGTAATAGGATCCTTAATGCAAATACAGATAAAATAGACTATTTTACCATGCTGTCAAAAGTTATGGAAATGTAAAAGCCCACACAAGCTGCAGGAAAATACGACTTATACTGTAAATGCTAAATTTTGTTAAGAAAATTAATTGTAATATTTTAATATTTTGCAGGGTACAGTGCACTAAAATAAGATTCTCCTACTGTGTATGCAAATGCCACCGTAGCTGCAATCTCGTATGCAGCAGCTGTGCGCAAATATGCAAATGTTGCAGCCTCCGTGACTTGTAATGAGACGCTCACTGAGATCCACCATGTACAAAGATGCAGACATCGGATACACATTGGTCAATAATCAATCTCATGAATAACATTATGATTATGCAGCATGGCAGCGGGACGTAGGATGCCAGAGCCAGAGGGGGCACCGGTGTCGGTGGCACCCAATGTGGCAAATAGGCTCCCCACACGTGTGCGGCCGAAAAGTGGATGTGGCCTCGCAGGAAACCTGAGCTTACTTTAATCTGTGGGGCATGGCCTCACCGGAAGCCCCTGTTACATTACTCCTGGAGCATGCCCAGCATTCCCGGAGATGCTGTGCTGCCCCGCAGACTCTGGCTGCACTGCCGACTCCTCTTCAGAGACGGGAGCTAGGTGGTGCATGGGATTATATCAGTGCAGTTCCTGGCTACCTGTCACTGCAAATGCCGGGCATTCTGATGTCACCCCCTGGAAGGGTTATACTCAGGCGCGGACCGCACCTCCCTTGTGACGCCTCTGTCCGGAGACATTGTAACTGTGTCCGGGAGCACAATTGCAGGCTGTGGCATGCCCCCAAAATGATTTGATCCACCACTGCGACATGCCTGCGTCTGAGTCACCACTCCCCCATACCTCCCACAAATGTCCCCTGATGCCTTTTACTCACTTTGCAAATAAATCCTCACTGCCACCACCGAGACAATACCATCACGTCAATCATGCAGTGGTTAAAAATCAAGCCATTTTGTACACATTGGGGGTCATTCCGAGTTGGTCGCTCGCTATTTTTTTGTCGCAACGGAGCGAATAGTCGCTAATGCGCATGCGCAATGTCCGCAGTGCGACTGCGCCAAGTAAATTTGCTATGCAGTTAGGTATTTTACTCACGGCATTACGAGGTTTTTTCTTCGTTCTGGTGATCGTAATGTGATTGACAGGAAGTGGGTGTTTCCGGGCGGAAACTGGCCGTATTATGGGAGTGTGCGAAAAAACGCTACCGTTTCTGGGAAAAACATGGGAGTGGCTGGAGAAACGGAGGAGTGTCTGGGCGAACGCTGGGTGTGTTTGTGACGTCAAACCAGGAACGACAAGCACTGAACTGATCGCAGATGCCGAGTAAGTGTGGAGCTACTCAGAAACTGCTAAGAAGTGTCTATTCGCAATTCTGCTAATCTTTCGTTCGCAATTTTGATAAGCTAAGATTCACTCCCAGTAGGCGGTGGCTTAGCGTGTGCAAAGCTGCTAAAAGCAGCTTGCGAGTGAACAACTCGGAATAACCCCCAATGTTGTACTTTCAAGGTGTGTGAGTTCTGTTTTTATTTTGGTATTTTTTTTGTAGTAGTACTACAGGTACCAGCGGGCCCATTTTTCCACGCATGCTGGTACTTGTGGTTCTCCAAGTACCAGCTTGCGGGGGAGGCTTGCTGGGACTTGTAGTACTGCTACAAAAAACAATATTCTATTTTTTTACAAGGCTATCAGACCCCCATCCGCAGCCCTTGGATGGTGGGGACAGCCTCGGGCTTAACCCCTGGCCCTTGGGTGGCTGGAGGGGGGGACCCCTTGATTTAAGGGGTTCCCACTCCTCCAGGGTACCCTGGCCAGGGGTGACTAGTTAGTGATTTAATGCCAGGGCCGCAGGGACCTATATAAAAGTGTCCCCCGGCTGTGGCATTATCTCTCTGACTAGTGGAGCCCGGTGCTGGTTCCAAAAATACGGGGGACCCCTACGCTTTTTGTCCCCCGTATTTTTGGCACCAGGACCAGGCGCAGAGCCCGGTGCTGGTTGTTAAAATATGGGGGAACCCCTGTCAATTTTTTCTCCATATTCTTGCAACCAGGACCGGCTCAAAGAGCCCGAGGCTGGTTATGCTTAGGAGGAGGGACCCCACGCAATTTTTTTCTTGATTTTTAACACTTTAATTTTTTTTAAAAAGGTGCACAATGAAGCCCTGTCCGGATCTCACAGATCCGGCCGGGATTCCTTGTGTTTTATCAGGCAGTGTTTTACTTATCACTCCCGTAAAACACTGCCTGACATTACGAATCACATCGACATTGGAAAAAACGAATGTGGAAAACTCGGCAGCTTAGTAACTGACCGTATCAGGATTCAAAAAGTTGCAGTAAAATGCACCCGATACCATTCGAGTTCAAACACCCTTAAAAACGGCTAAAATACGAATATTAGTACATTTTGGCCCATGTCTCTGAGTTAGTAGTAGTAGCCAAACCTGGGTAGATACCTTCTGGTGCTTTATAATATCTGACATAGTTGATTTTAAGTTAAAATGTGGGAGTTGTGAGTTGTTCTAACTGTGACATCATCTTCTCCTATGCTGCACAATGCTGAGGCAACTCTTACACTCCCAAATGATGCCTTAAAATCCAGTTAGCCAGGATCTGTGAAGGAAGAAATGATTGGGTCTCCATAGTGTCATGTCTAAGTATAATATATGCCTAATGATATTGTTTGGGCAATACTCATAGAGAAATAATATGCCCATTAGAATTGCTTCTTAAGGCCCTTACCATGGTTTGAATGCCCCCAGGTCTCCAAGCTCCAGTAGTAGTATTTATAAACTTAATGTATTTTAGGTGCTATTTATATCTATGGAACCGTAAAGGAAAAGACAGAGAAAAGACTGATGGAATTAGCACAGAAAAAAGTCAGGGCAGGTAGCATGCAATAGCACAGTACAGAACAATTAAAATTCAGCACTGCCAGAGACAAACGCAAGGTCAGTGCACAATGGATGATTCGGATTTGTGTGTAAACCTGATGGTACAGATCCAGTGGTTAGGCGGTCTGCACCATTACCATTCTGCGTATGTACAGAAAGGGGTCTTGTGATATCCCTTGCACCCCCCCCCCCCTTACCCACAGAATGATTGACATGCTGTGGCATTTGTGGGGGTGACGACAGAGTCTGTTTCACAAAATGGAGGCATAACGCCCCTATTTTGTAGACGTACCAAACCCAGAGTCTGCGTGATCAGATGCAGACTTCCTGGACATGGCAGTCCAGATCCGACAGCCAGTTTGAATAAGACTTCGACTACTGATGGTCACAGTGGTTATTCTAGGATGCTTCTTCAGACGCAGCACTCGTATCTCGCAGATGTATACAGGAGGCGTCTATTTCCTACAGATGCCTCCCGCTGCATTTGCATTTTTTTTTTTGGTATTTCACAGCTGCTTCCCTACGGCTGTGCAATTCCTTATAGGCTGTTAGACGTCTATTAGACATAAATAATCCATTATAAATCCCACAAAAGATAAACTATGTTAAACACAAAACATATTTCAGTATCACATAATATATAAAGTAAATTAAACAAAAAAATAAGATTTTACTTACCGGTAAATCTATTTCTCGTAGTCCGTAGTGGATGCTGGGGACTCCGTAAGGACCATGGGGATAGACGGGCTCCGCAGGAGACATGGGCACTTAAAGAAAGAATTTAGGTTCTGGTGTGCACTGGCTCCTCCCTCTATGCCCCTCCTCCAGACCTCAGTTAGAGAAACTGTGCCCAGAGGAGCTGACAGTACAAGGAAAGGATTTTGGTAACCCAGGGCAAGATTCATACCAGCCACACCAATCACACCGTATAACAAGTGATAACAACCAGTTAACAGTATGACAATAACAGAGCATCAGGTCAAACCCTGATGCAACCATAACTTAACCCTTATTGAAGCAATAACTATATACAAGTATTGCAGAAGAAGTCTGCACTTGGGACGAGCGCCCAGCAATCACTACGGACTACGAGAAATAGATTTACCGGTAAGTAAAATCTTATTTTCTCTAACATCCTAGTGGATGCTGGGGACTCCGTAAGGACCATGGGGATTATACCAAAGCTCCCAAATGGGCGCGAGAGTGCGGATGACTCTGCAGCACCGATTGAGCAAACAAGAGGTCCTCCTCAGCCAGGGTATCAAACTTGTAGAACTTTGCAAAAGTGTTTGAACCTGACCAAGAAGCCGCTCGGCAAAGTTGTAATGCCGAGACCCCTCGGGCAGCCGCCCAAGAAGAGCCCCCCTTCCTAGTGGAATGGGCCTTAACTGATTTTGGCAGCGGCAATCCAGCCGCAGAATGAGCCTGCTGAATCGTGTTACAGATCCAGCGAGCAATAGTTTGCTTTGGAGCAGGAGCACCAAGCTTGTTGGATGCATACAGGATAAACAACAACTCTGTTTTCCTGACCCTAGCCGTTGAGGCTACATAAACCTTCAAAGCCCTGACCACATCAAGCAACTCGGAATCCTCCAAGTCACGAGTAGCCACAGACACCACAATAGGTTGGTTCATATGAAAAGATGAAACCACTTTCGGCAGAAATTGTGGACGGGTTCGCAATTCTGCTCTATCCATATGGAAAAACCAGATAGGGGCTTTTATGTGACAAAGCCGCCAACTCTGACACACGCCTAGCCGAAGCCAAGGCGAATAGCATGACCACCTTCCACGTGAGATATTTCAACTCCACCGTTTTAAGTGGTTCAAACCAGTGGGATTTCAGGAAACTTAACACCACGTTAAGATCCCAAGGTGCCACTGGAGGCACAAAAGGAGGTTGAATATGCAGCACTCCCTTTACAAACGTCTGAACTTCTGGTAGAGAAGCCAACTCCTTTTGAAAGAAAATGGATAGGGCCGAAAACTGGGCCTTAATGGAGCCCAATTTTAGGCCCAAAATCACTCTGGACTGTAGGAAGTGAAGGAAACGGCCCAGCTGGAATTCCTCCGTAGGAGTATTCCTGGCCTCCCACCAAGAAACATATTTTCGCCATATACAGTGATAATGTTTAGCTGTCACGTCCTTCCTAGCCTTTATCATCGTAGGAATGACCTAATCCGGAATGCCCTTCTCTGCTAGGATCCGGCGTTCAACCGCCATGCCGTCAAACGCAGCCGCGGTAAGTCTTGGAACAGACAGGGCCCCTGTTGCAACAGGTCCTGTCTTAGAGGAAGAGGCCACGGGTCCTCTGTGAGCATTTCTTGCAGATCTGGATACCAAGTCCTTCGTGGCCAATCTGGAACCATGAGGATTGTTCTCACTCCTCTTTTTATTATTATCCTCAGCACCTTGGGTATGAGAGGAAGAGGAGGAAATACATAGACCGACTGGAACACCCACGGTGTCACCAGGGCGTCCACAGCTACTGCCTGAGGGTCTCTTGACCTGGCGCAATACCTCTGTAGCTTTTTGTTGAGGCGGGATGCCATCATGTCCACCTCTGGCAGTTCCCACCGACTTGTAATCTGTGCGAACTCTGGCAGTTCCCACCGACTTGTAATCTGTGCGAAGACTTCCTGATGAAGTCCCCACTCTCCCGGGTGGAGGTCGTGTCTGCTGAGGAAGTCTGCTTCCCAGTTGTCCACTCCCGGGATGAACACTGCTGACAGTGCGCTTACGTGATTCTCCGCCCAGCGAAGAATTCTGGTGGCTTCCGCCATCGCCACTCTGCTCCTTGTGCCGCCTTATCGGTTTACATGAGCCACTGCGGTGATGTTGTCTGTCTGAATCAGAACCGGTTGGTCGCGAAGCAAGTTCTCTGCTTGACGCAGGTCGTTGTATACGACCCTTAGTTCCAGGATGTTGATGTGAAGGCAAGTCTCTTGACTTGACCACAGACCTTGGAAATCTCTTCCCTGTGTGACTGCGCCCCAACCTCGGAGGCTTGCATCCGTGGTCACCAGGACCCAGTCCTGAATGCCGAATCTGCAGCCCTCGAGAAGGTGAGCACTCTGCAGCCACCACAGGAGTGACACCCTGGCCCTGGGGGATAGGGTGATTAACCGTTGCATCTGAAGATGTGATCCGGACCACTTGTCCAGTAAGTCCCATTGAAAGGTCCTCGCATGGAACCTGCCGAAGGGAATGGCCTCGTATGATGCCACCATCTTTCCCAGGACTCGAGTGCAGTGATGCACTGACACCTGTTTTGGTTTTAATAGGTTCCTGACCAGTGTCATGAGTTCCTGAGCTTTCTCTATCGGGAGATAAACCCTTTTCTGGTCTGTGTCTAGAATCATGCCCAGGAAAGGCAGACGAGTCGTAGGAACCAACTGCGACTTTGTAATATTTAGAATCCAGCCGTGTTGCCGTAACACTTCCAGAGAAGGTGCTACGCTGATCAGCAACTGCTCTCTTGATCTCGCCTTTATGAGGAGATCGTCCAAGTATGGGATAATTGTGACCCCTTGCTTCCTCAGGAGTACCATAATTTCCGCCATTACCTTGGTAAATATTCTCGGTGCCGTGGAGAGACCAAACGGCAACGTCTGAAATTGGTAATGACAATCCTGTACCACAAATCTGAGATACGCCTGATGAGGTGGATAAATGGGTACATGAAGGTATGCATCCTTTATGTCCAGAGACACCATAAAATCCCCCCCTTCCAGGCTTGCGATGACCGCTCTCAGCAATTCCATCTTGAACTTGAACCTTTTCAGGTATATGTTCAGGGATTTTAAATTCAGTATGGGTCTGACCGAACCATCCGGTTTCAGGACTACAAACATGGTCAAATAATAACCCCTTCCCTGTTGAAGGAGGGAAACCTTGACCACCACCTGTTAAAGATACAATTTGTGAATTGCAGTTAACACTATTTCCCTCTCGTGGGGGGAAGCTGTTCGGGCCGATTTCAGGTATCGGTGAGGGGGCATCTCTTCGAATTCCAGCTTGTATCCCTTAGACACAATTTTTATTGCCCAGGGATCCACCTGGGAGTGAACCCACTTGTGGCTGAAATTTCGAAGTCGTGCCCCCACCAGGCCTAGCTCCGCCTGTGGAGCCCCAGCGTCATACAGTGGATTTTGTAGAGGCCGGGGAGGACTTCTGTTCCTGGGAACTAGCTGTGTTGTGTAGCTTCTTCCCTCTGCCCCTGCCTCTGGCAAGAAAGGACGCACCTCGGACTTTCTTGCTTTATGATCGAAAGGACTGCATTTGATAATGTCGTGCTTTCTTAGGCTGTGCGGGAATATAAGGCAAAAGATCAGAATTACCAGCTATAGCTGTGGAGACCAGGTCCGAGAGCCCTTCTCCACACAATTCCACAGCCTTGAAAGGTAAACCTTGCATATGCCTCTTTTAGTCGGCATCACCTGTCCATTGCATGTTCCACAGGACACGTCTAGCAGAAATCGACATAGCGTCAACTCTAGAACCCAGTAGACTAATGTCTCTTTGGGCATCTTTTATATATATATATATATATATATATATATATACACACATATGTATACACATACTAGGGTCTCAATGTCTGCTGATAAGGTATCTGTCCACACTGCTACAGCGCTATAAACCCATGCCAAAACACAATCGCCGGTCTGAGTAGTGTACCAGCATGTGTGTAAATGGACTTCAATGTACTTTTACTGCATGCTATCTGCAGGATAGCTGTTAAGTCAGCGCTACCTTTTGGGTAAACGTGACAAGCTTTGTCCACCCTAGGGGAAGATTCCCATCGTATCCTGGCCCTAGTAGGGAAAGGATACTCCCTGAGAATTCTTTGTGGGAAGCTGCAGCTTCTTGTCTGGAGATTCCCGCTCTTTTTCTTCATGAGAGGAGGGAAATTTACCTCAGCTTTCTTCCCCTTAAACATGTGTACCCTTGTGTCAGGGACAGATGAGTCATCAGTGATATGCAAAACATCTTTTATTACAATAATCATATATTGAATACTTTCCTGCCATTTTGGCTGTAAGTTTGCATTATCGTAGTCGACACTGGAGTCAGACTCCGTGTTGATATTAGTGTCTATTATTTTGGATAGTGAGCATTGTGAGACTCTGAAGGTCTCTGCGACATAGGGACAGACATGGGTAGATTCCCTGTCTTTTCTCTAATCTTTTGTGCAATAAATATACCTTAGCACTTAATTTCACATATCCAAACAGGTGTCGGCGTTGTCGACGGAGACACCACTCACACACACATTTGCTCCATCTCCTCCTTAGGGGAGCCTTTTACCTCAGACATGTCGACACACACGTACCGACACACCACACACTCAGGGAATGCTCATCTGAAGATAATTCCCCCACAAGGCTCTTTGGAGAGACAGAGAGAGAGTATGCCAGCACACACCCCAGCGCTATATGACCCAGGAAAAAACACAGCAATTTAATGTTTACCCAGTAGCGCTGTTATTATCTGCGCTGAATTATGTGCCCCCCTCTTCTTTAAAACCCTCTCTTCTACCGTGGTATAAGCAGGGGAGAGACCGGGGAGCTTCCTCTCAGTGGTGCTGTGGAGAAAAAACATGGCGCTGGTGAGTGCTGAGGGAGAAGCCCCGCCCCCTCAACGGCGGGCTTCTGTCCCGCTAAAAGTGTAAAATTGGCGGGGGCTCCTGCATATATACAGTGTCCAGCTGTATATATGCTCCTTTTGCCAAATAAGAGGTTTATATTGCTGCCCAGGGCGCCCCCCCCCCCCTGCTCCCTGCACCCTTACAGTGACCGGAGTATGTGAGGTGTGTGGGAGCAATGGCGCACAGCTGCAGTGCTGTGCGTTATCTCAGTGAAGACCATGGAGTCTTCTGCCGCCTGTGAAGTCTTCTTTGCTTCTCATACTCACCCGGCTTCTGTCTTCCGGTTCTGCGAGGGGGACGGCGGCGCGGCTCTGGGATCGGACGGCGAGGGTGAGATCCTGCGTACGATTCCTCTGGAGGTAATGGTGTCCAGTAGCCTAAGAAGCAGGACCTAGCTTCAGAGAGTAGGGCTGCTTCTCTCCCCTCAGTCCCACGATGCAGGGAGTCTGTTGCCAGCAGAGCTCCCTGAAAATAAAAAACCTAACAAAATACTTTCTATCAGTAAACTCAGGAGAGCTCACTGAAAAGCACCTAGCTCGTCTGGGCACAGTATCAAACTGAGGTCTGGAGGAGGGGCATAGAGGGAGGAGCCAGTGCACACCAGAACCTAAATTCTTTCTTAAAGTGCCCATGTCTCCTGCGGAGCCCGTCTATCCCCATGGTCCTTACGGAGTCCCCAGCATCCACTAGGATGTTAGAGAAATACATTTAAGTAACAATTTGTTAACTTATACTATAAATGAATAGCATCAAACTACTATGTAAACAAGACTAATGTAATGCTCCAGAATCCATTAAACTAAGTACAGTCTATTATCCACTACATAATGATATTATAATCTTGACTACTTAATAACTAAGGTTGTCATTCCGAGTTGTTCGCTCGCTAGCTGCTTTTAGCAGCATTGCAAACGCTAGGCCGCCGCCCTCTGGGAGTGTATCTTAGCTTAGCAGAATAGCAAACGAAAGAGTAGCAGAATTGCTACTAAATATTTTCTTGCAGTTTCTGAGTAGCTCCAGACCTACTCCTAGGTCTCGGTCCGTTTAGTTCCTGGTTTGACGTCACAAACACGCCCTGCGTTCGGCCAGCCACTCCCCCGTTTCTTCAGACACTCCCGCATTTTTCCCTGACACGCCTGCGTTTTTTAGCACACTCCCGGAAAACGCTCAGTTACCACCCAGAAACGCCCCTTTCCTGTCAATCACTCACTGATCAGCAGTGCAACTGAAAAGCACCGCAAAGACAACAGCAAAACTGCAAAATTTTTCGTTAAATAGCTAAGCGCATGCGCGCTGCGTACCATGCGCATTTCGCATCAAATCGCAGCATAGCAAAAATCTGCAACGAGCGAACAACTTGGAAGGACCACCTATATACAGTGGCAAACAACACAATATTTGTTATACCCCACCAAGGAGCAAGTTAGAGAGACAGGTGCAGAGAGAACTGCTGCAGTCATCTCTAGGAACGCAACCAGTGGCGTAACGACTTCACCCCCTCAGCATAATGGGGAAATGGCTGGCACAGGGCACCATAAAGCCCTGTTTCGTTGCTGTACAGACCATAGCTGTACTTGAAGCTTTCCAACACCTACAAAGTTCCATCTCTCCATCCATAAGAGGTTGCAAGTTTTAGATATGGACAAATGTACATTTTGTGAATATTGTTTTTATATAAGAAATAACTAAACTCTAATCAGGTTTTATAAAACAAAATATGTAATTGTAACAAAGAAAATCATGAATGTCCTTGGGACATGTTCTCCTGGGAAGGATTGATTGGTCTGCTGCACATACAGTAATTTGGCAAATACCATCTGGGACTTTAGTTCTAACCTAAAGTAGACTGTCACTGCGCATACTGTACACTGGTTACTATACATGCTGAGAAGAGCAGATACACACGTATCACTGAGTATCCCCAACTTTTTGTTTGCATGTTTTGTCCCTTCGTCATCTTCTGTTCCTAGACCAATGAATTTAATGCAACTTTAAGAAACAGAAAATTTTAATAAGCATCTTAATGTTTTTATTTAAACATTAAAATTAGTCACAGATAGGTCTTCTTGATGCCACATACTTGCAGAGGGAAAATATGAAATGAATGGATACATACACTGTTGGAACATATTCTGAAAGCTTTTTTTGTACAATTTTTAATTAGACCTAAAATAATGAAGTTTAGAATATTCATAAGAGCACTTATTTAGGTTAATCCATTCAGCTCTTCACTTGAAGACTCCCTTTGAATGACATTCACATCTTAACAACTCTTTGGGAATTCATACTTCTGTTCTAGTGTTCGATTATATACCCTAGAAGAAGACACCTGTGTCATTTCAAATGCTCAGCACACACAATTACATCTTGTGAGGACTGTTCCCAGAAGAACTCACAACAGATTTTATATAGTTTATCTCTGCATGCGAAGACTGTAAAAAATAGAGCGAAACCCAACAACAACAAAACGTGTTTCTTGTTTAATTAATTGCTCTAGAGAGCATAAAGGACTTGGCAAAGGCTGAATGCAGTTTATATTTATCCGACTATTCTCTCCCCCAAAATATAATGTGTTAACAGAGCCGTAAGAAAAGCTTGCCTGTGAAATTCAGGAAGGAGAGAATGGAACAACATCTGGCAACGATCTAAAAGCAAAAGAGTTAAAACTGAGTTAGAATTCATTACAAAAGATCTGTGAATCCAAATGTATAATTGAGAGAGTGGTTCTGCGATCTATTTGAATTTTAAGTGATCACTCAAAAAAGCAAGACAAATACAGGCAGTTGTTGTATTTACACTTAGATTAAAGAAGAATTACTTCTATTATGTATATTTAATGACCATACCTTGAATCTTTTGCGGCCAACCACATAGTGCAGGGGGGAACCACTTAGCACATATAAACATTCATATGTATTACACTTCTTCTAAGCCCGCCCCCAGCCTCCTGTGAAACTAGCCAATGGGAGTCTAGGGGCAGGCTTAGAAGGAGTGTGATGCCTTATTCCGAGTCCCTTTGGGCTGCATAATGCCTGATACACACATGTATGTTTTTATGTGCTAAGCGGTTCCCCCCTGCACTGTATGGTCAGCGCTGCAGCCACTGCTGCTTGGGGGCAGATTTACTAACTGCCGGTTTATAAAAGGCACCAATGATCGTCAGTTTTGACTAATGGATTTAAATTGGCAGCTGCAATAAATGCTAAATTAGATCTCAGCTCTTAGGGACTGATTTAAAGGTGGAAGCAATGCAACGCGCTTGTGCTGTGATGTTTTTGCAATGCCGGTTGCAGAGAAGATTTATTCGCAAAGTGTTTGACAGTAAGTGGCCATTTGGGGGAGGCAATGGGAAGGTGGTGGCAAAAAACAGGCATGTCTCCACTGTTTTGGGGGCGTGTTTGAGGCTGCAACTGCGATCATACAAAGAGAAAGAATGCAGGTGCACTATTCAAACATTACTAAATAGAATTGTAATACATTTTGCAATAACTTTTGCAGTCAAATAGAGCTTTTTTGCACAATCTAGGCCAAAATGATGGACTTACCCACCACTTCATGGTAGCCTCATAGTCGGGTAAGTCCCTAACATTCTAATGTCTAGGGTGTGGGACCCCCAAAAACAGCCCAGCCAAAACCACGCCAAGGCATCACAATAGTGAACCAAGTGTAGTGTGTAAGAAAGTTAGATAAGATCATTTATATAATATGTCAGTTGTGGGGTGAGTTTTGAGGCGTGGATCCCGCTGAATTGCTTTGGCTGGACTGCTCCAGGGCATCACAATATAATACTTACTTTAGCACTCTATAGCACTTTTACTGTTTGTTTTTTATACATGGAACAATTTTTACACATTGTTATTCACCCCTGTAACACTCCTAATACATGCAGTAGCTGCTCTTATCTATCTAAAGCGGGGTACACATGGTGCAATTTTTTTGCACTTTATCGCTCACTATCTAGCTAGAATGCGATATAGTGCACTCTATAGCAACGTGTGTACTCACTATATTGTATGCGACATAGTGCGATGCGTTTTCCCTCTGGTCATATCCAATGTTCTATGTCGGATGAACATGCAGCTCAATTTTAGCTAGATAGTACACTATCTAGTGCACATTGTACCATGTGCATGTAACATACGATATTGTATCCAATTTGCATCATCATAATAAAATGAGAAGCCATATCTTATGCTATATCTTATGCAAAATATATTGTGCTAAATCATATACAATATCTTACTGTGTGTATGCACTATTTTGTTTGTTCAGGAGTTCAGGGTATTTCAAGGGAAATGGTGTAGGATATCTTAACATAGCCAAAATAATACTGTGTGTACCCATCTTAAGGGGGGTATCCTATTAGCCTCGGCGGTTAAAAATGGCAGGATATTGAGATTGATGACCAGTGGTCATTATCGTGGTATCCAATTAGTGGTCATTTTTACCAGCCAAAATTAGACCCGTGATCGCACGATAACACATGGGATCGGGGATAAGAAAAATTAGCAGTTATAAGTGGATACAGAACAGTTAGTACAGAATAATGGCAGCAAAATATTAATATTTATTTAAACATTAAAGTAAATAATCACTTCACTATAATGTAAATACTTCTTTTATCATAATATGTAAATGAAATAATAATCACACAATGCACATAAATCAACTTTAAAAATATATAATTATAATCTACGATAATGACAATATTAATAAAACGCTTTCCAGAAAGTTTTTGTAGATATTTCAGTTTGTTTAATCTGTCTCCTGATACTTTCAGCAAGCATCTGTAAAGCCTCATTTATAGAATGGAAAATGCCTTCTCTCACACACGGTGACAGCATTAACATCTTATACTGGATAATATATGTAATTCCTATTATGCTCACTTGCTTTAGGCATAGAATTTGCATCTTGTCCAACTGATTTAGCCCAGTCCTCTAGGAGAAAGTCTGATCAAAATATTCTAGACTAGAATACAAATGATCGCATAGCTTTAACCTTCTGACTCATCAAGGAGCAGAGAACATCTACGTTATTCAGTTAAGAAACTGATTTGGGAGTATATAGGGAGTAATTCAGACCGGATCGTAGCAGCAACTATTTAGCAGACCTGATCGCACGCTGTCGTTCATCGCAGCGATCAGGTCAGAAGTGCGCATGCGCCGGCGCATGGCTGACAGCCGACGGCTGTCGTTGCCTAGCTATCGCCTCTGTCTGATTGACAGGCAGAGGCGGTCGCTGGGCGTGAGGTGGGGCACGGCGGCGTTTGGCTGCTGTTTTGTGAATGCGGTCCGGCCAAAGTAGGCGTGGCTGGACCATGCGGGGGGCGGGCCGCAGCAGATGCCTGACGTCACACGCAGCCGCTGTGACCCGGGCAGTGACGAGTAGCTCCAGGCCACCACGCAAAAGCTGCGCTGGCCGGGAGCTACTCCTGAAGTGCAAAAGCATCGCCACTGTGCAATGCTTTTATACTTTTGCAGGGCTACGGTCAGGTCTGAATTAGGATAAAACATGTGCAGAGAGAGTTAGATTTGGGTGCGTTATATTGTTTCTGTGCAGGGTAAATACTGGCTGCTTTATTTTTACACTGCAATTTAGATTTCAGTTTGAACAGACCCCACCCAAATCTAACTCTCTCTGCACATGTTATATCTGCCCCCCCCTACAGTGCACATGGTTTTGCCCATAGCCTTTGTACATTATAGGACATGCATTGACAAATCCCAGTTGTTTAGGACTTTCAGAGATCAGATTTGGGAGTATATTTACTAATGTTCGATTTTGGGTTTTGGTGATTTTGCATTTGATTTTGCAATGTGGAGATTTACTAAAGGCAAAATCGAATGTAAAATTGAATTTAAAATAAGTCCCACTCAAAATCAAATATCAACAAAACATCAGTACTTTTACATAGATGAATATAGGATCCTCTGATTTACTAACATTCAAATTGAAAATTTAACGCAAATAAAACACACAATTAAATACAAATCCCCCAAATAAAAGACTAATAACAGACAGGCAATTTTAGCTTCTATGCAACATTTTATTGGTTGGGAATTAATTGTGATGTCTATAAAAGTGTTTTTGCAATTATGTGTAAGCGCCAAAATCTAATAGTGATGCCGCTTTCAGCACTTATTTTCACGCAGAGTGATTGACAGTCAGGCACCGTTTGTGGCCGTAGATGGGGGAGTGGTGGCAGAAATGCAGGCGAGCCTCTGTCATTATATGGTGCATGTCATTGGGTGCGGATGTGAATCTGTACTCTTGCAGCATGGCTCCGGCATCTCTGTTCAGGTGTCATGTTGTGCCACGTTGATTTAATCGAGCTGCTGATTATCGAAGGATGTGCGTGTGTGCTGGGAATGTGTTTCTGTGCTGTGCAGTTGCTGTGCCTTTGCGATGGCTCCACTGGATGTCTCTGTACTTTTCAGGGCTACTGGGATTTTAAAATAATTTTGCACATCCTCAATGTGCACACTCGCAGCTGCAATCGCCATAGCATCCATCAATGAATCAGGACATATATTAATAAAACTCTATGTGACAGATCCAAATGACATGATTTTAGATATTTTTATCAATTTTTAAATCAAGAAACACTTGAGGATCTGTGCACATCTCTAATAGAAAGGGACTGAAATATGGGGTTCACTGTAGTAGTAAGAATTATGGACCTCATATAGAGATGGACGCAGTGCACATCACTACTGCATGTCACGCCTGAGGTCTGACTCGGACCAGTGGAGATCTCAGGTGTAGGTGGCTGGAATGTGAATCTGGGAACTTTGATAAAGTTCTTGTACATAAACCAGGATATGGTATTACTTGAGCGTAGGCCCGAAGGCGTGACCAGAATGGAGGAGAATGAGAAATAAAATAAGTATTTTTATTCAGCACGCAAGATGGTACAGATAGCGGCATATGGTAGTAGACTTAATAATCGGTATCACAGATAATGCAGTAACATAGGAACAAAGGCAATGCTGTAGCAGATGTAACATCAATGGCAAGATGTAATATCAGATGCAATGTGAACCGCTGATGAAGTCCTAATATTGGTGAGCACAGAACAACAGACTCAGGTGCAGTGTGAACCACTGATGAAGTCCCAATATATATAAGCACAAGATTACTGACTACTGGAGATAGGTGGAATACCGGATATCGGTGGCGGAGCACTGATGTAGCAGGAGATCAATGGCGGAACACCGATGGAGCTTGAGATTGATGGCGGAACACTAATGTAGCAGGGGATCGATGGCGGAAAACCAGTGGAGCTTGAGATCGATGGCGGAACGTCGATGGAGCTTGAGATCGATGGTGGAACACCGATGGAGCTTGAGATCGATGGCGGAACACCGATGGAGCTGAATATCTATGGTGGAACACTGATGGAGCCGAGTATCGATGGCAGAACACGGATGGAGCCGAGTATCGATGGCGGAACACTGATGGGGCTTGAGATCAATGGCAGAACACCTATGGAGCTTGAGATCCATGATGGAACACCGATAGAGCCAGGCAGAGCTGCACGCTGGATGTAACTCAGGTCTCAGGGCAGAATGGAAACTCCTGGAGTAACGTAACCTGGAAGCAGATGAGCACAAACAACCATACAGGTTATGACAGTCATAGCACTGGCCATTGGGCAGTCCTTACCCAGCATTCTTATAGGAGCCAGTGTGCAGGGATTGGCTGGGATGATCAGGTGATGCAGGGAGGCTCAGTCACATGATTGGCTGTGCTGCAGTCAGGTGATTAGGACTTGACACAGCAGTACTCCAGGCTTAGGCTCAGATGTGGATTGAGGCCTAGTAGGTCCAAATACTAGGAAGCAGACATTTTGCTGAGAGAGCGTAACACCAATGGAGCTTGAGATCGATGGTGGAACACCGATGGAGCTTGAGATTGATGGCGGAACACCGATGGACCTGAGTATCCATGGCGGAACACCGATGGAGCTGAGTATCAATGGCGGAACACGATGGAGCTGAGTATCGATGGAGGAACACCGATGGAGCTGAGTACCAATGGTGGAACACCGATGGAGCTTAGTATCAATGGCGGAACACCGATGGAGCTGAGTATCGATGGCGGAACACTGATGGAGCTTGAGATCAATGGCAGAACACCGATGGAGCTTGAGATCGATGGTGGAACACAGATAGAGTCAGGCAGAGCTGGATGTAACTCGGGTCTCAGGGCAGAATGGAAACTCCTGGAGCAACGTAACCTGGAAGCAGCTGAGCACAAACAACCATACAGGTTATGACAATCATAGCACTGGCCATTGGGCAGTCCTTACCCAGCATTCTTATAGGAGCCAGTGTGCAGGGATTGGCTGGGATGATCAGGTGATGCAGGGAGGCTCAGTCACATGATTGGCTGTGCTGCAGTCAGGTGATTAGGACTTGACACAGCAGTACTCCAGGCTTAGGCTCAGATGTGGATTGAGGCCTAGTATGCCCAAATACTAGGAAGCAGACATTTTGCTGAGAGAGCGGAACACCAATGGAGCTTGAGATCAATGGTGGAACACCGATGGAGCTTGAGATTGATGGTGGAGCACCGATGGAGCTGAGTATCAATGGCGGAACACCGATGGAGCTGAGTGTCAATGGCGGAACACCGATGGAGCTGAGTATCGATGGCAGAACATGGATGGAGCTTGAGATCAAAGGCAGAACACCGATGGAGCTTGAGATCGATGGTGGAACACAGAAAGAGTCAGGCACAGCTGGATGGAACTCAGGTCTCAGGGCAGAATGGAAACTCCTGGAGCAACATAACCTGGAAGCAGCTGAGCACAAACAACCATACAAGGTAATCATAGCACTGGCCATTGGGCTAGTCCTTACCCAGCATTCTTATAGGAGCCAGTGTGCAGGGATTGGCTGGGATGAACAGGTGATGCAGGGATGCTCAGACAGTCACATGACTGGCTGTGCTTGCAGTCAGGTGATCAGGACTTGACATAGCAGTACTCCAGGCTTAAGCTAGGTACACACTATGCAATTATCTGGCAGATAATCTGTCAGATCTAGCTGGTTGCAATAAATAATGGCAAACTGCTCTAATCAAGCTGGTAACATTCCTCAGGTGCTGCTGGAGGGGGTTACTCTAGACAAGAAAAACAAAGGGATTTTCCCACGCACTCTGCTGGCTGTTTGTCACCTAATTTTCCCACCAACACTTTCCCCTCCTCCCCAAGCACTTCCCTAATAATATACATCATCACCCAGCAATAGGTAGCCTCTTCCCTTCCCACCCCCCTCCCCACACTATTTCCCCTACAACACACCAAACAATAAAAAACAAAATAATCTAACTCACAATGACCAGGCAATTTTGCACTGTATTTTCCCTCACCTTCACGTGTGTTCTCCCTTCTTATCACGTCACCCACAAAACATCCATCTAGCTGTCCTAACAATCACCTCATCCAAATGCACAACATAATCCCGTCCACACTCACCTCCTTCAGGTCACCTGTTCATTCCACCCAGGTGGTCCCTATATAATCTATACAATGAGACTCAACCACCACATCAGTCCCAAACACCAGCAAATCCTTCCCTCCCCCCCCCCCCCCCTCACCTCCTCCCCTTCCTTTTTTCCCCTTTCCCACTTCTTTCTCCTCCCCTGGAAATAGGTTCCTGTTCCCACTGACACCATTGCTTTCATGTTCAATTCAGCTATAATAGGTCTGGTCGATGCCTAGAACCGAGTACACCTAGAAGCAGAATTTAATACCGGAATATTAAACTGACAATGAACCTTATAATCTATAATAGCGTTAATAGGCACGTCCCCTTGTTGTCACAGCAACCGATCCATTAGGATGCTAGGCAACGAGACGCGACCTCCCAATTTTGGCGTGCCATCATGACGCACGCCCTGGTAACCAGAGCAACAGACCCGCCTGCTCATGGGTACGGTAAGGACAATAGCGCCTGGGACGATGTCCATCCGGACCTGTTCTTTGGGGTTTTGCCCTCGCACCATAAGGGCAGGCTCTATGATCCCATGCGCTGTCAAGGGAGTAACAAACAGGACCTCCCCGCTACCCTCCCCTATACCATCTACCTCTATGATTAATAGCAATACAGCATAGTAAGCTACTTAACAACCGCACGCAATGTGACAGCTCCCGCTGATGCCAGCGAGGGCAGGCTGAACCTTTGCCTTTCATTCTCAGCAATTCCCAGGATTACACCGCTAGCAGGTAGCCAAGCAACTACATACAACATGACGGCGGCTTCCGCTGACGTCAGTGGGGGCAGAGCGAGTAATCAGACGGAATTAAGCAGCCATTGGCTGGCCACTTACTACCAGGGTTTTTAAACCCGGTATAGCAATCAGACCTTCAGCATTGGAAGTGAGCAAGCCTGCAAGACGGGTGAAATGCATTTAACTACCTAATCATGCAGTAGGACCTTGAACCTTTTCAGCAAGCCATGCAATAGGACCTAATCTCGGGAGACTGCCATTACAACAAGCTTTTTCTCCAACTGACCCAGGGACCTGGGCGGTATCCGTTATCACAACTTATATTTTTATACTCCTAGCTTTTTGTAAGGGTATCAGAATCCTAATTGATATACAGGAGAGCTCTCACAGTACTTAGGGACTGCAGGCAATACAGCAAATACTATATAATACATTGCCCTAAATTGAGTGATCTCTATAAGATGTACAAATAAGTCTACAGATGTGCATTGGGAAATGATCCCCTATATTGCTACATGTGAGGGGCTATACATATGAGGACCATTACAAAATATGAATGTCCAGACCATGGTGATAACTCTGCATGTGTAAGGAATGACAATACTCTTTCAGAATACTACAATTACTGTGTACTACTATTTCATGTGATGTGGAATATTTGAGATGATGGCCGTGTATACATGGTTAAAAGGACGCACAGTAAATTTCACACATAGAAAAGAACTAATATTCGCCTTTCTCTATGACATATCTCTGTAAGAAATTGATTGCTACAATGTTTTTTCATATATTTTCTCATAGAATTTGAACTAGGAGATTTTGGTTGACATAGCCTTATATGTGGTATAAACTGAGACTACATACAGAAAAAAGATCTTCTATGGAATGCTTTAACTACACACTTTAAAGACACTGATGAAGCCGCCGAGCTACTGAAGGCGGGGAAACGCGTCTGTACGTCTCCCAAACACATGGGATACAGCTTCCAAATACCACATCCGCTGGCCAGCGTGTTGCAGACCCCACAAAGCCATTAGAAGGGGGATGGAGTGCTATAAAGGCAATGTATATGGACTCCAGATAAGGCTGCCGGGAGGAGATCCAGGCGGGAGGAATACCATCAACTCCGCTGATTAACTGAGGTTATTCCAATTTCCATATTGGCATATATGGTAAACTAACCTGTTATGAGCATTTGCATGATGTTTACTAATACTGCATGAATACGCATGAACTGTGTCTATTAACTCAGCGAGAGTTTTCAGCTAAGTATAAATGCTATTATAAAGCTGAAGGATGTCTAAAGGCTAATTAACAACTTTAACAGCTAACAACTCTCAGGTGCTGGACATTAAACACTTTAGGTGCTACCTAGTGTTATTGAGACTTAAGAAAAGGAGACTTTGTTACAGATAAATTCTGCAGCCTATTTCAGGTGATACATAGTCCCACAGCAGTATAAGATAAAGAGACTTTGTTGCAGAATAGCCTTGCAGTATTTTGCTCTGTGGTGGTACATTTTGTCATTTATATATCTAATAATTTTTAGACTATGGAGCATATTTTATATGTGTGAATGGTGCTGGCCAGTATCAAATGGTTTGTTATATGTGATATAAAAATTTTTTTTCTTTTAAATAAAAAACAAAATATATTTACTACAGAGTTCTAGTGCTTTTCCATTTGTTTTTTGATTCTGTTTTTAATTATAGGGGTATTTTTTTCCAATTACCCCAGGGAAAGCAGCTGAATTTCTGTAAAATAGTGGCGCCAGGAGTCTCTGTGTCTATTTTAATTACATTAAACCTATTTAGGGATACCTCAAGTGGGTAAGATATAACCCACACACTGAATACAATCTATATGTGAAATCTCATTTATTCTCTTTATCTTTTCCTTGTTCTTCAAATTTGTCTCTTCAAATCTTTATCTTATTTCGTCGACTCTCATCTACGATTCCAAGGCGTAATCCTTGGTCTAACGTAGACAGCAGACCCACATCTTTTTCTGAAACTTATTGATTAGGTGCACTCTCATTGGTGAGTGGAATACTCTAGTCACGGTTTACTATCATACCTCACCGCCAGAGCCCAATCTCGTCCGATCTTGGAAGCAAAACGGTGATGGGCTGGGTCAGTATCTGTGGGGTGACCCTCAGAGAATACCCAGTGTAGTAATTTGAGATTGTCCTTTCCAACTCAATACCAACAGCAGGATCACCACTGCTTCTTCCTTCCAACTCTGACCTACCTTTTGATTTATTTCAGGCAGGCATTTAATCAATAATTCTGATAACCCAAGTGATACATAGGCATACCCTATAGGTTCATGTGCTGACTAGACATCTCAGATATTGAGATAAGCTCATGTGTCGACAAAGCATCTTAGACACTGGAGAATGATATGTGATAGCAGATATATGGATCAGATACTCCTGTTGCACTAGGTACCTATTCATGCATGACCTATTTAGGTCCCATTAAAACAAGTATTGCTTGTACTGGTAAGGCATAAGATAGATGTGTGACGACTGTGCCTACATCCCTATGCCAGTCTATATTTGGGTACAGACCAAATCAGAACATACCTTATATTTTATCCTACCAATGTGTTTGTTTTGTTTGTGCTTTGTTTTCGTGTACCAACTCCATGAGGAGAATATGAGTGGATACTGAACTTATTTTAATCATTTATAATAAACGTTATGTTTTAATACTGGCAAAATAACTTTAACAAGAGTGCACCCAAACAAGAGTCTTCTTTAACCTATCTTGTCCCATTACACCGCATCATCAGGACAATACACCATGACTTAACAACAAAACATACTCACCCACATACTTATACACTTAGCTCTCCCCTTTTCCCGCATGCCGCCTGGAGCCCTCGCACTGGATCCTGCCACTAGCCGCACTTCCGGGTACATAGTCACTGTTGCCCCGGTGACACTTCCTGTTTCCATGTCACCGGGCAGCGTCCTGCGTTCCAGACGCGTCACTGTGGTCCTCCTGTGCTTGGGCAACCAGGGAGCCAGCACGGATCACAGGGAAAGAAAGACATACTGTACAAATACCCACATTATACATATTAAACAAACAAGTACAATATAAAACTACATTCTAAATATAATTTAAACAGGACCAAGGATACAGACAATGGATATACATATCAATAACTACAGTATACTGATTCTAGATATAATCTTTGCATGGATCCCAAAATGGTACACAATAATCTAGACTATTCAGATTAAACTATTCCAATTAATTTTATCATTAAGGCCGCCCGATTTAGTAGACCCCAAGTGCAGAATCCATTTGGATTCCTTAATCAGTCATTCCTTCGGCCTGTCACCCATCTGGGGGACTCCGGAACATGATCAATGATGAAATATCTTATAGACTCCAAGGAATGACCACACTCCTTGACGTGTCTAAAGACTACTTGATCTATACCTTTGCCTTTTACTGTCCTATTAATCGCAGATCTATGCGCTTTCATGCACTCTTTAAATTTGCATGTGGTTTGGTCCACGTAGTAAAGTCCACATGGGCACTTCACCACATAGACAACATGTGTGGTCTTGCAGGTAAAAACAAATCTAATATCGTACTGCTTGTCACAATGCGGATGTTTGAAAGACTTGCATTTACTGCATTTATAACATCTCGGTAGCTTCACATATACATTAGAAGGTATGTTTTTATCTCAGTTGGTTATGTCCGCATGAACCAACCTGTTGAAGAGATTTCTATCGCGTTTGAATGCTGCTAGTGGTTTTATGTTTTTAAAGTTGGGCAATTCCCTGTCTGTGCCCACTATAAGCAAAAGAGCTATAGTTGCCCTTCTAATAATCGGACTACCGACTGAAAACTCACTAACGAGCGATAACATTCTCAACCTTCTTTTTTACCGTTTTTAGCAAATCAGATCTGTTCTAGAACTTTCTTTTTCTGCTGTAGCATAATATTTAGATCATAACCCCTAGCCAAAAATTTAGTTAGAAGTTTATCTAATGCCTCTGGAATTTTCACTGGATCACTAGTGATCCATGCAACACGAATCATTTGGGATAGGGGTAATCCTTTTTTCAGTACTGGGGAGTGATAGGAATACGCTCTTGAGAGCATCTAGCTATCTATGATTTTACTATATGCCTCTGTTTTTATCGTTCCATCTATCACCTCCACATGAACATCTAGGGAGTTGGCCTGTTGTGCACTACACATATACGTAATTTTGATAGGACAATTAAGGCTGTTTATTTCTGACATCAAATTGTTAAATAAAGCTTCACCACCAGTCTGTAAAAATAAAGATATCGTCAATGTAATGAGTGTAAATCATAATGTTTCTACTTGTGTCCGGATCCTGAAACAACATATGAAGTTCTTGCAAAAACATATATACATATATATTTGCATAAGAGGCGGCTACGGGAGGGGTGGTCTTCAGTATGCCGGCGGTCGGGCTCCCGGCGACCAGCATACCGGCGCCGGGAGCCCGATAGCTGGCATACCGACAGCCGGCATACCGACACTTATTCTCCCTCGTGGGGGTCCACGACCCCCCTGGAGGGAGAATAAAATAGTGTGGCGCGCCACCGTGCCCGTAGCGTGGCGAGCGCAGCGAGCCCGCAAGGGGCTCATTTGTGCTCGCCACACTGTTGGTAAGCCGGCGGTCTGGCTCCCGGCACCGGTATGCTGGTCGCCGGGAGCCCGACCGCCGGCATATCGTAGTGAACCCTACGGGAGACCCCATAGCACACCGCTTTTGTTGCAAATAAAAAGAACCATCAAAAAAGAAATAGTTCCTCTCAAGAGTTAATTCCAAGAGAGTCAAGTATAGGTCATGATCAGACACAGAAATTGGAAGATTATCAATTAAGAACCTTTGCATTGCTATGAGGCCACCTTCATGGGGAATTTAAGTGTATAAACTACAAATAGCCAAACAACATAGTAGCGTTCATGTTGGTACTGTCTCAATTTCAATTAATTTATTAAGGAAAGAAGTAGTGTCCTTTAGAAAGGTTTTCTGATCAATGAGTAATGGCTGTAATATACTGTCAAGGAGCTGTGACACAGATTGTAATAATGACTCCCTGGCCTGCCCGGTGGTTTATCTGCACTTTTGTGCATTTTTGGTAATGTGTACAGCACCGGCACCTTCAGGTGCTATACCCATAATGTCTGAAAAACCTTCTTGGGAATCTTGTTTTTCCTGTAAGCTTGTACCAAAATTCTGAAGAGTTCTTACTGCTATTGTAAGGTCAGATCACCTCTTAATTTCAAATAAACTCCAACTTCATTCAATTGGTTGACAATTTCTGCCCTATAATCTTTAATATTCTGGATGACTATGGCTCCATCCTTATCGGTGGGCCTAATCATGATGTCACAATATGATTCCAGATCCTTAAGGGCTTTGAACTCTTCTTTGGACAGATTTGGGCATATTTGACAGGGAGTAGCGATGTATCGATTCACTGAATCATCTAATAACCTATTGAAGTTTTTTAATGAGGCATTAGTAGATCGAAGTTTGATCTTGATATTGATTGCAAAATCCTATCAAAAACACCACTCTCTTTCCTGCCACTATCATGCTGGAAGTGTTCTTTAAGTTTTAGTTATCATGAAAATGTATGGAGGTCAAGTTTCCAATCGATGTCATTGTATTTGTTAGTCAGTACAAAACTGAGTCCCAAGTTCAATACCCTGATTTCCGTGGGGGTCAGGGTTCTATGGGATAAATTGAAGATCAAGTATTCTTCTTGTTTGCTGCGGCAGCTTTTCTTGTTTCTGGAATTCTGCCCGCCCCTGTGGGTAGGAGCACTTCTAAAGAACTTGTACCTTCCTTGGGGTGTTGCCCCAAAAGGGCCCATCTGGCTTGACCCATCTCTTCTGATTCAGAGAACTGAAAGTCACTGTCACTGCTAGACTTGTACCAATCACTCTAATATTGTGGGATCTTTTTCTGCCACGGTTGGCACCTCCTATTACTGGGGCGACTTGATTTTAATGTAATTCCTCCATATATACCGGGTTTTCCTCATAGTCCGTGTCTACCGCTATTATTTTATTGCGTCTGAATTTCAAAAGCTTTTTTTTGTGTTGTTCACATTGAGTCTTCAACCTGTGTATCCAATTTTGATTAGTGTCCTCCTCTAATGTAGTTCTGTGGTCCTTCTCAAAAGCAGCGATCTTAGTCCTGGCATTCTGCAACTCCCTGTTCAATTCATCAACTACAAGAATCATTAAATCAAAAGCACATTTATTTAAAATAGCAATCCATTTCCTTGCGAACTCGGGGTTGTTTCTACAAATCGTTGGTACATTTCGTACCCTAAACCACCATGGGATTTTCTTCTCTCTAAAGTAGTTGGATAATGAAACGCTGTGCATTAAAAAATCGGTCTCCCGGCGTTTCAATTTCAGCAGTTGATGAAACAGATCCTCATCTTGATCCATTGTATCAGACATATTTAAAATTTCCTTGGACAAAATATTGTCAATCTCAGCTGAGGAAAAACTAATTGTTTCTCCCGGTGGTGACTGATTTCTTGTGAGTGTCGGTATATTGTGAAGAATTATATATACAGATAGCACTGACTCCGGCACTCTGTGTGAATATTAATAATACCTGCCTGGGTGCCCTCATAAGGGGACAGAAACCCCAATCAATACAAGATAATAACAGCGGCACTCTAGGACTTCACATACACTGAAAAAAAAATGGTGCTTTTAATCAACGTTTCGGGGTGTTACCTGTTGAAATGTCAAGTAAAAGCACCTTTTTTTGCATTAAATTTGTCATGTTTGAATGAGGGCACAAAAGATAGACCAAGGGATAAAAGTGACACTTCAGGGTCAGATAGGGAATAGTCTGATAAATTAAAAATGGTACTTAATTCCTCTTTCTTCTCCTTCATCTTCTCCTTGTGCCCGTCCCTCCTTCGATGCGGTCTAAACGTACCTGCCTCATTCAAACATGACAAATTTAATTTGGCAATAGATCACTATAAATTTGGGAGAATGTTAAGACTCAGGGAACACTTTGCAAACAGTATGGGCAATACCATTTTGATAGAACTATGTCTAATATCTTCTCCAAACCTAGTCTCTTTGATCCACAATCAAACAATGCTAGTATTTGCACCTTTTTACGGGTGACGGATCATGATTTCAAGGTTGACAATTCTAAACGTTACTTCAGAAATTTGAGTCAGGCACAGAGGCAAGCATTGACATCTTTACGTAGCATTACCAGTATCACCATCCGCCCAGCCGACAAGGGTGGGGTGGTGGTGATACAGAACAGTGTGGACTAAGATAGAGAAATAAGACGTCCATTATCAGACATGAGTACATATGTGAAGTGTGAAGTGAATCCGATGATGCGCATCAAGCGCAGGGTAGACAAAGCCATTGATCTTGCAGCAAATAAAGTCTGGCTAACTGAACAAGTGAGCAACTTTTTAAAGGTGGAACACCCGGTCTGCCCAGTCATATATACACTCCCTAAGGTGCCCAAATCCCTAAAAGACCCCCCTGGCAGACCCATAATCTCTGCCTGGGGTTCAGTCTTACAACCGTTAGCAATCTTTATTGATAGCCTTTTGCAGGATTTGGTTGTTGCAATACCAAGCTACCTGAGGGACACTGGGGATTTTCTGAACAAGATCCTACAATTACATGATATTTTGAAGGACACTTTACTTTCTACTATGGATGTATCAGCACTGTACACCATCATCCCTCACAATCTTGGGATTGATGCAGTGAGAAATTTGATGTCTGTTAATACTGTCCTGGGCCCACCTGTTGAGATTATCCTTGAATTGTTACAGTTGATATTGGAGAATAATCACTTCATGTATGAAGGGGATTATTTTATCCAAGCTGCAATGGGTTCTAATGTGGCCCCGGCTTATGCGGGGATATTCATGCATGAATACGAGACCACTAACATTTTTCCATTGTATGGTGATAGGATCACATATTACAAAAGATTTATAGATGACATTTTTTATTATGGAAAGGCACTGAAGAGTACTTTCATAATATGCTGGAGCATCTAAATTCCTTAGATTCAGCTGTCCGAATTACAGGGCAAGCTGAGAGACAATCCATTAACTTTTTGGATTTGACTGTCTTTCGTGATGGTTCTGGCCTGGGGACCACATTATATCACAAGGATACTGATATAAATTCATTGTTATTGCTACGAGTAATCACCCGCCATCATTAAAAGACAGTCTCCTTATCTCGCAATTTATGCGCAGTAATACCAATCCTGTACGTGCGGAAGCACAAATTGTTGAAATGAAGGCACATTTCCTTGACAGGGGCTATAAGAGGAGTACAATTGAAGGATGCCTCACCAGAGCATGCAAGAAAATCACAAAGCAATTACATTAGAAACATAAACATATAATATATGTGACCCAAAATGATGATAAAGCATCAAATATCACAAGATCAATTAAGGAGAATTGGTCCATTACTCGCACTGACCCTGTTATTGGTAATGCATTGGCCGAATCGCCTCTGATGGCATTCAGGTGAGGGAAAAACCTTAAACAACTACTGATGCATCCATCTCAAGTACCCATCACCAATGATAGTACTTAGCTAAACACACAAAAATCAGGTTGCATTAAATTCACTGGTTGTGTGACATGTCGATCTATGTTAACGGGCACAACTTTCCCTCATCCACAGAGGGGTACTCTAATCAAGATTAAATATAAACTGCATTGCCGTATGTGGACTATGGGCCTAATTCAGACCTGACCGGTGCTGTGTGTTTTCGCACAGCAGCCGATCAGGTCTGAACTGCGCATGCGCCAGCGCATGCCGGACAGCTGATGGGCGTCTTAGCCCTGTGATCGCCTCTGGCTGATTGACAGGCAGAGACGATCACTGGACGGGAGGGGCGGCGGTCTGGGCAATGCAGGCGTGCCCGGACTGTGCGGGGGGCAGACCGCGGTAGCTGTGTGATGTCACACGCAGCCGCTGCAACCCTCACAGCGACGAGTAGCTCCCTGCCAGCGTGCAGGAGCTGTGCTGGTAGGGTGCTACTCCTAAAGTACAAAAGCATCGCCGCTGTGTGATGCGTTTGTACTTGTGTGGGGCGGTTGGGCCTGACATGCGGGGCGGACTAGCCCTGTGCTGGGCGTCCCCCCATATGTCTGAGAATTTGATCGTAGATGTGCTAAATTTAGCACATCTACGATCAGGTCTGAATTAGGCCCTATGTTGTATATTTGCTAACATGCCTGTGTGGTTTGGCATACGTTGGGATGACGACATGCAGCTTTCGTGAATGTATGGCAAATCACCTGAGTTCAATTAATAAAGCATGGGAAACTGGTGCTTCAGACAAACCGGTAGCCTCACATTGGCCCTCATTCCGAGTTGATCGCTCGCTAGCTGCTTTTAGCAGCAGTGCACACGCTAAGCCGCCGCCCTCTGGGAGTGTATCTTAGCTTAGCAGAAGTGCGAACGAAAGATTAGCAGAACTGCACAGGAAAAATTTCATGCCGTTTCTGAGTAGCTCCAGACCTACTCCTATCATGCGATGACTGCAGTCTGTTTAGTTCCTGGTTAGACGTCACAAACACGCCCAGCGTTCGGCCAGCCACTCCCCCGTTTCTCCAGCGTTTTTGCCTGGCACGCCTGCGTTTTTGTAGCACACTCCCTGAAAACGCCGAATTGCCGCCCAGAAACACCCACTTCCTGTCAATCATACTACGAACACTCGAGAGACTGAAAAACGTCACTCGAGCTTGGGTAAAACTGCAAAGTTTTGTGTGAAAGTCCTAGCGCATGCGTGCTGCGTACCATGCGCATGCGCAGAATTGCCGCTTTTTCACTTGATCACTCCGCTGCGAAAAACGGCAGCGAGCGATCAACTCGGAATGAGGGCCATTGTCTATCCATGGGACATCAGGTTTCATCATTGAAATGTAGACTCATTGATTGGGTCCCCCCACTGAAACGTGGAGGTAACTATGCCTTAATCCTTAGGAAATTAGAGACCAAGTGGATCTCCTCTCTTGGAACAGTTGCTCCAAACAGTTTGAATGAATATAATTCATTCAACATTTTTTTTGCGCTGAATTATTAGTTCTCTGCCACTGCAATGCATTTTTCGCATTCTGCACAAAAATGCGTTTTTAAATTATAATTTTTCTATATTTTTTCTATTTGATACCTGTATTGATGTTTTGTCACTAATGTAGTAGCTATGATTATGTATTGTTGATAATATGTGACTATCATGAGTCATTTTTCTACCTGGTCCTTATATACCACCACATTTAATAGTTATTTAATAGTAGTGATGTTTTGGCTGTGCCTTTAGTGTTAGAGATCGCCCGGGGTTGCTTGGTTACGGCAATGCTGGGGCCATAGTTATGTAGATTGCCAAGTAACAGTGATGCTTGGGCCGCCGTGACACAGTAACATCTGTCCCGCCCACGTGACCGGGAGTAACAGGTGACCGGATGTGATGCGGGCGTTTCAGCTGGAACGCGGAAACAGCATCCTCCATCAATACTTTGGTAACAGGTATATACTGTGTTATTGAGGGAATAATTAGTAATTTTGTAATTGGCATTTAGAACAGTGTTAGTTATTATTAGAGTATTTGACTCTCCCTTTAGTATTTATAGTATTTGTATTTACACTGTGTATTAATGCTTGAATTTGGCGTTTGGTGGCCGTGGCCTATTTGTGTAGTTGGCGCCACTCACATATACACAGGAGGCTCTCTGAGACATGCTTTACTCGTTATCCAGTGGTGCTGACAGCGGAACGGTGCGCCGCCCCGGTTTACATGTTGTATTTTAATGATAAGTGTCTACCTGAGGTATCATAGCTTGCTGTGATGTGAGCATCAGGATTGTACCTGGAGCAAGCACATAGCGGTAGCTGTGGATAATAACAACTTGAATATGGTATATATTGCTGATGTGAGTTCAGAATGAAATATCATTATCATCCGCTGGAATATGAATGTTACTTGGAATAGAGATGGTATATGCTGGGCACTGACAGTGGTGAGGTTCCCCTGTTTGTGAGCCATGGGATTGTACCGGTGGTTCACTTACAACGGGTTACCATGGTAACCGCTAATATGAGCATTCAATAGCAGGAGCCAGTACCGCCCCCGGACGTGAGTTAGGTGATGACTCACGCAGGAAGTGCGGGCGAGCGGTTTGATCATCTTCTTGTTATCTAGGAGACGCTGATACAGGAAGTAACCTGTTTGGCCGGTGACTGCGTATGCGCGATGTGCTGGAACGCACGCTGGCTTGACGAGGGGCATGTTCAGAGCACCTGTGTGATGGGCAGGTGTGAATTAGGGTAATTGAATTATCCCTGTTCACTTGGTATATAGGACTTGTTCCCAGAGAGGTGTGTGTGGATGGCAGTGGCAACGGGGTGATCTGTGCTTGAATGCAGGAGTCTTTGACGGTCACTAGATGACCGAGGTCGACAACGGATAAGTTTTGACTTTCTATCATATATTTCTAAAGTGCTGCATTGATGTTGAAAATCTCTTGAATTGGAGAGAAGCATTTGCTTTTTTGGCTTAAAATGTATGGATATATAAGCATTTTTCCTTCACCATTGCCATTTGATATGGTTTTTTAAAAAAGTGTCTTTTTTGGAAATAATAAACTTTCATATATTAATTAAGAAGTTTGAGTGCCCTTTGACTACAAAGTTTAAATATACTGGACCTGTGAAGGAACGGACTTAAGGGAGCACCACCCAAGAATTGCTGGGGAGTGTGCATCTATATATATATATAGCTCTCACGAGCATGTGCTTAGCCTTCTCTTCCCTAAATCATCCTCGACGGCACCTAATCCCGCAGTTTTCTGCCACTCTGATACTTATGTCAGTTTTATTTACCCTGTACTTGTCCTATATATTGTATATTGTCTTTAACTGTTAGTCACTATTGTCCCGTTTTGATTTTTAATTTATGTACTCTGTAATCAGGGGCTTTGGATCCCCCAATTACAGAGTGTAATAATATATTTTTATTTTATTTTTTGTAAGCCGCACTTTACAAGTGGGGGGTCATGGGAAGTTGAGGGGGACCCAGAAATATCAGTTTACTGGGCACCAAGAATTCTGCTGCCGGTCCTGCCAGTATGCTGAGACATATTGTAGTCCCCAAGCCATGAGAGGATCTAGAGAAATTAAAATACAAAATTTTGAAAGTAAATGTGTGTGAATCCAAATGTGTAATTGACGCAATGGCACTATAGTGCAGTATTTTTCCCCAATTGGATAATTTAAATATATGAGTAACATTTTGTATTGTATCTTATGTTGTAAATGTTTCTCTGTTTGGTTTTAGTCTGTGTTATATCTGTTTTATCCCTTTTACCTTTGTATCCATTTTGTATTGTTATTAAACCTGTTTTATTCTGTACAGCACTGCATACACTGTGTGGCAGGATGCGGTCAATTTACCTACAATGAAAGTCCCGATGGTCAAAATCCCGACAACCATTGACTGACGGTCAAAATTCCAAGAAGGTCAATATCCAGACATGGTCAAAATACCGACATTTAAAATACAGACAAGGTCAATATACCGAAGCATGGCAAGCACAGTGAGCCATGCAAGGGGACGCGGTACACTTATATGGTGTCCATGTCAACCTATGTCGACATACACACCAAAAAACAATGAAAAACTCAAGTCAACTTTTTGACCTGTCAACATTTTAAATGTTGGTATTTTGTCCTTGTCGGTATTCTACATGTCAGTATTTTTACCTTGTCAGTATTTTGACCTAATCGAGATTTTGACCGTTGGTCAATTGTTGTCGGGATTTTGACTGTCGGGATTTTGATTGTAGGTATTTCATACTGATCCCTTTGTGGCACCCTATAAATAACCATAAACACAATCTATGAGACTTATCTGAATCATCACTTTGGGGTATATGCAATTCCGGGCGAATTGCGGCACTTTTTCACCCGTTTTTAAATCCGACACAATTCGACCATCGAATTCCGTCCGGCGGGTGCTGGAATTCGACATACTGTATTCAATAAAAAAACGGATTCGACAGTCCCGCTGTCGAAAAACGGACCAATTGACGGATTTTGATTCGATTTTTAAAAATGTAAAAAAAACGGTAAAAAACCCGAAAATTTTTTGCGTGGGGTCCCCCCTCCTAAGCATAACCAGCCTCGGGCTCTTTGAGCCGGTCCTGGTTGCCAAAATACGGGGGGAAAAATGACAGGGGATCCCCTGTAGTTTAACAACCAGCACAGGGCTCTGCACCTGGTCCTGGTGCAAAAAATACGGGGGACAAAAAGCGTAGGGGTCCCCCGTATTTTTGGTACCAGCACCGGGCTCCACTAGCTGGACAGATAATGCCACAGCCGGGGGACACTTTTATACCGCTCCCTGCGGCCGTGGCATTAAATATCCAACTAGTCATCCCTGGCCGGGGTACCCTGGAGGAGTGGGGACCCCTTCAATCAAGGGGTCCCCCCCCAGCCACCCAAGGGCCAGGGGTGAAGCCCGAGGCTGTCCCCCCATCCAAGGGCTGCGGATTGGGGGCTGATAGCCATGTGTAAAAATGAAAGAATATTGTTTTTTTTTGCAGAAGAACTACAAGTCCCATCAAGCCTCCCCCGCAAGCTGGTACTTGGAGAACCACAAGTACCAGCATGCGGGGGGAAATGGGCCCGCTGGTACCTGTAGTTCTTCTGCAAAAAAAATACCCAAATAAAAACAGGACACACACAGCTTGAAAGTAAAACTTTATTACATACATGCCGACAAATACATACTTACCTATGTTGACACGCCGACTCTGGCCATGTCTCCATCTGTCGACATCCGGGGTACCTGAAAATAAAATTATATACTCACCTGATCCAGTGTCCGGTTCTTTTATTGTAATCCTCGTACTTGGCAAAAAAAAAACGCATAGCCGATCCAGACGGACTGAAAGGGGTCCCATGTTTACACATGGGACCCCTTTCCCCGAATGCAGAGAACCCCCATGACTGCTGTCAAAGAAGGTCCCTTCAGCCAATCAGGGAGCGCCACGTCGTGGCACTCTCCTGATTGGCTGTATGCGCGTCAGAGCTGTCAGACGCGCATCGCACAGCCCCCTCCATTATCTTCAATGGTGGGAACTTTGCGGTCAGCGGTGAGGTCACCCGCGGTCAGCGGCTGACCGCGGGTAACCCCACCGCTGACCGCAAAGTTCCCACCATTGAAACTAATGGAGGTGCTGTGCGATGCGCTGTCTGCCAGCTCAGACGCGCATAGGGAATCAGGAGAGTGCTAGGACGTGGCGCTACCTGATTGCCTGAAGGGACCTTCTGTGACAGGAGTAACAGGGGGTCTCAGCATTCAGGTAAAGGGGTCCCATGTGTAAACATGGGACCCCTTTCAGTCCGTGTGGATCGGGTAAATGCGTTTTTTTATTTTGCCAAGTACGTGGATTACAAATATCAGTGGACATTGGATTTAGGTGAGTATAATTTTATTTTCAGGTACACCCCGTGGATTCTACTTGGACAAGTGGACCGAACGTCGTGTCAACATAGGTAAGTATGTGTGTGTGGTGACATGTATGTAATAAAGTTGTACTTTCAAGGTGTGCGTGTCCTGTTTTTATTTGGGTATTTTTTTTGCAGTAGAACTACAGGTACCAGCGGGCCCATTTCCCCCCGCATGCTGGTACTTGTGGTTCTCCAAGTACCAGCTTGCGGGGGCGGCTTGCTGGGACTTGTAGTTCTGCTGAAAAAAACAATATTCTTTCATTTTACAAAAGGCTATCAGCCTCCCATCCGCAGCCCATGGATGGGGTGGACAGCCTCGGGCTTCACCCCAGGCCCTTGGGTGGCTGGAGAGGTGGGACACCTTGATTGAAGGGGTCCCCACTCCAGGGTACCCCGGCCAGGGGTGACTAGTTGGGGTTTTAATGGCATGGACCGATATCAAAGTGTCCCACGGCTGTGGCTTTATCTCCCCAGCTAGTGGAGCCCGGAGCTGGTTCCAAAAATACGGGGGACCACTACGCTTTTTGTCCCCCGTATTTTTGGCACCAGGACCGGACGCAGAGCCTGGTGCTGGTTCTAAAAATACGGGGGATCCCCTGTCATTTTTCTCCCTGTATTTTTACAACCAGGACCGGCTCAAAGAGCCCGAGGCTGGTTATGCTTAGGAGGGGGGACCCCACGCATTTTTTTTTCTGATTTTTAACCCATTCCATAAAAAAAAAATATATATTTTAAAAAATATATAAAAAACACTTGTGCCTCCTAAATAGACAAACCAAGTACCTAATCCCTTCTAATATAAATAGATATGCTATTACCAATAAAAAAAACCCACAAAAGAAACATGTTTTTACAATTTTTTATTAGATTCCGCCAGCAAAGTGAGGCGGATTGAAAATGACGAATTTACTGTCTAAAAGCACTGTTGTCGAATTTACAATCTTCAATTGAATATACTTTTGTCGAAATGCCGCATTTGTACCATTGCAGAAATGTCGAATTTGTCAAATGTCGAATTTCAAAAAGTCGAATTTGGAAAGTCCATTTTTTTGACGAAAAGTACTGAATTGCATTGTCGATTTTTTTGGGGGCGAAAATGTCCAGTTTTTCGACATTTTCGGGAATTCGACCGCAATTGCATATACCCCTATGTCTTCTAAATGTGTTGTCACGGACTTGAGCTTATATTTGCACTTTAGGCCCCAATACCAACTGAGAATTATCTATATGCCACAGCCTTCCTTAGTATTGTTGCTAACAATCGTTTTATGGCCACAATCTACCCATCATTTAAGTGCTACATACAGCAGAATAACTCGCCATGCCATACATTATATCAAGCTGCTTACACAACATGACAATGAGTTCAGTCACCAGATCTCAATGCAATAAAATACAATTAGGATGTGGTATCATGCCATCATGGATCAGAATCTCTAAGGAATATTGCCAGGACCTTATTGATTCCATGCCACAAAAAATTCAGGACCTCATTCAGCATGGATCGATATTGAGACAGAAATTGTGATTTTCTCTGAACTGTTTCTGCTAAAAAAACGCATGTGAAAAGCTGTCGGGAAATGTAAAAGACGCCTACAAATGCATTCACAACTCTGCATATTCAATCGAAGAAATGTGATCCATACACAGAAATCAAGTATCATGGACAATTCTGGTTGACCCATGCATATGCAGGATATATGTGGCAGCAGTCACAGCCACGCCATGTTTATGATCACAGTGATCGCATTAGCTGTCAGATGCATGCCCCAAAAAAGGTCAGGACACACCTGCGTTTTCCCCACAAACGCTATGTAACCTCCCACAAACGGACACTTCCTGTCAATCGCTACGCAATCGCACCTTGCTGAACCTGCGATCACAGTTCGACCAACATGCAAGTGCAATGCAGTGTATGCGCAGTCGCCTGATAATTGGCTGATTTGCAGTTTAGCAATCTTGCAACCTAAGCTGAGGAAGACCCTCGGGCTGCTCTGGAGGTAAAGAAGGGTCTAAAGCGGTCCAAGAAGTGTGTGCCTAATTAGGAACCACCAAGTTTCTCTCTCTCTCTCTCTCTCTCTCTCTCTCTCTCTCTCTACATATATATATATATATATATATATATATATATATATATGTACACTAACACTGGCTACTGATTTTGATTCTACAAGTCAACATCATTAAAATCCAAAGCAGCATTTACTTATGTCATCAAAGACATTTGAGGGCTGACCTTATTAGTGGCAACAATGGTTGTTGCTAGACAAAATACAGTTTGCAACAGAATAATGAATTCACCAAAATACTTCAGTTTTTTCCTTGTTTAGTTAATTAATGTGGGTGTATTGTTTATAGCCTTTGAAATAATT
The DNA here is from genome assembly GCF_028390025.1 of Pseudophryne corroboree. NCBI lineage: Eukaryota > Metazoa > Chordata > Amphibia > Anura > Myobatrachidae > Pseudophryne > Pseudophryne corroboree. The sequence continues at coordinate 339,770,425 of NC_086450.1, forward strand.
AAATAAGGCAATGCTTGAATAAATAATGAAATTAAATGAATGACTGGGTTAATCTCATTCATTTAGGTGAATAATAAACTTGAATTACGCTAGGTACATACAGGTTTGCATGGCAAAATTAAGCACTGATCAAAAGTATCTTTTTCACTTGTATTACTATAGGGCAGGGGTGGAGAACCTTTGGCCCTCCAGCTGTTGTTGAACTACACATCCCAGCATGCCCTGCTACAGTTTTGCTTTTAAGGCATGCTAATACTGAGGCAGGGCATGCTGGGATGTGTAGTTCAACAACAGCTAGAGGGCCAAAGGTTCCCCATCCCTGTTATAGTGCATTTATAGTATAGAGCCAATCAACTAGCACCTTGGAATATATTGTCTAACATTGTCCTAGTTGCCGTCGCAGTGGCAAACGCAGGATTTCTAGAGGGGGGTTTCCAAATGCAGTCCTCAATCTCCCACTCTGCGGAACATTGGAGCCAGTGCAGGAGTCTGGGGGAGCAGTAGAAAAACCTAGTAACGACTCTGGACATTAATGTAAACATTGATCTTTGTATACACTGGATACTGTATGGAATACAGTATTAATATTTTAGACTTTTTATTGTCTATAGTATAGGCTGTATCAAACATATTTAAATAATATTAATAAGATAAGTGGTCTGGAAAAGTTTAAACATATCATATAAATAAATAAATAAATACACAAACATAACAGAACCAGTACTGCACTTTCTAAGCACACATTCTCCCACTTCATGGTAAGGCTCCTGTCTCTTCTTCCTGACAGCTTCTCTCTGGTCCAGTGCAGAGTGAGGCCTCAGATCCACACACACCGCAAACTTGGTAGAAGAAGCTGCTACCACTGGGCATGTGTATCAGCTCTGCTCTCTCCCTTAAACTGCATGATGTGGCAACAGTTCTAGTAATTGTATTATATACCATTGCTATTGCTGTCATAATTTGAGCCACTTGCCAAAGGAGGGGGGTTTCTGGGCAACTAGAAACCCCCCCTGCGTTTGCCTATGCGTCCAGCTAAGCTATCAATGTCTATTTGTGTGGCTTAAAATCTAACATTTTAGCCTCCTTACTTGAGAGATGAGTGAACATGATTTTAAGTACATTTCCGAGGTATAGGACACTTAGGGGGACATTTACTAAGCAGTGATAAGAGCGGAGAAGTGAGCCAGTGGCGAAATTTCCCCATCAACCAATCAGCAGCTCTGTATCATTTTATAGTATGCAAATTATAGATGTTACTTCAGTGCTGATTGGTTGCCATGGGCAACTTCTCCACTGGCTCACCTCCACTCTTATCACTGCTTAGTAAATGTCCCCCTTAGGGCTAAATGTTGGTGCCCGCAAAAAATTGACACCCTTAATATTGGGTTGCAAATTTAAATGATTTAAAGAAAATATTAGCTAGTGCTATTATCATTGTACTTCATACAGACTTATCTGCAGTGTTTTTATTTGTATTCATTTAGGCTTTTTATACTGCCATGCAGCTGACACCTTGGAAAATACAGGTCTAACAGAGCAATGGCTTATTCCTATTCTAATCTCTTTGCAAATATTGTTTTAGCTGCTCTCCATCTAGCCTATTAAAGGTTATTGCAGTGTGATTTAAGATCCAACCATTTTGTCAAATTTCTACCTTTTTACTTGTCAGACTGTATACTGTATAATATGTGCAAAAAGAAATTAATATGGCTATTGTGCTGATTTAAATTACTGTTACCAAGCAATAAATTCTAGCTGAATGAAAATGCAACACTTTAAGATGAAAAATCAATATCTCGATTTTTTTATTTTTTGTTTTCCACATAAAAAGTAATTTTAAACACAATGGTCATACATAAGTCTAAAAACGAGTAAATATAATCACATGTAGAAGCACCCAATGTTATATTCCTTTAAAAAGAGAACAACACACAAACTGCAACCAGGCGCTTATTTAATTCAAATTAATATATCATCAATTAATTATTCTCAAGCTGCAATACAGAGCTACTGACTTGGAGTCTTCAAGTCAGAATAATTAGCACAGGTGGTCCCTGTGCTGATTCCCAAAGCTACTTTACCAATTAGCTCTCTGCGCTATTTATTATGGTATGGCTGATATTCCAATGATCAAACTACAAATTTTACTATATTTCATATGTTTTAATACACATAAAAAATTAGACCGGTCTAAAATATTGTGAACAATGTAAAACAATAACAATCAGTATTATCAAAAATACTATAGACTTAACACAAGGAGGTGGAGCCAAGCTACTTTATGCCCAATTCTCGTAATGGACAATTTGTTTTAACTATATTTCAGTCCGCATAACAAACTTATTAAAGTGCACATTCATTTGTTTCTGTAACCCATGTAGGGATATGAGTTCCTTAGATGCTTTTTAAAAATGAACAATGTTCCATATTCAACTGCTCGTCAGCAAAGACAGAAATAAAGCATGACAATGCGCTCCTGGACGGAGCCTTACGTGTAATAACCGTCCGTGCTGTGTATCGCAAATTGAAGCCCCCAAAGGTCTAGTCGCGGTCCCGATTTCAGGGGATCAAGCGTCTGCAATGATGCCCGCTGATGACGAGGATGTCCAGCCACAGGGATCAACGAGACCGCACCGTTTTGGTGCTGCTTGCAAGCACCCAGGTCCCGGTCTCTCTCCTCTCAATTGCTGACGGGCTAATGTTGGTGGCGATGAACAGCAATATTGGTAGGTTCAAAGAGAATATATGGGTCCAAAATCCACACTTTTGTCCTTTAAAATGAGAAATAAAAACGTGTATGTAGAATGCAACCACGGTTTTATTTATGTATTAATAATGAATGAAAGTCCGATGTCCATACGTAAAATAGCAAGAGTAACTGTCCTCATGGAAGCTTACCACAAACGAAAAAGTACCGTGTATCTGATGAATTGCGTGTAAGCAATCACTCACTCCTGTCTGGATGTGATCACCTCCTGTCTCTCTCTCTCCTGAGCCGGAGGAGTTGAATTAGCGGCTACGTTCCTCTGCTTTGTGACGGGCCCGTCACGTATTTAGTCTGCGGCAGCCGGTGTAGTCTCGCCATAAGCGGTGCTGCTGGAATGTAGAGGTGATGATTTCCTTTGGTGGTCCGCATCTCATGCAGGAGGGGGCCGCTTGCCTCTAATAGTGTATAGGTGCGGATGCTTCCGGACGTCCTCGGACTGGGCTGGATGATGTGAATAAACCTCAACCGGTTTCGCACCTCAGTCAGTCAGCTCCTAACTGTCATTTTTCAAATCGGTAATGATTGGCAAGTGCGTTATCATCACCTTGCGCTTATCACTGGTTTATAACTTCTTTATTCCTTCTCAAGGTTAATACATCTGCCCCTAGATTTGGGCGGGTTGTGTTTAAACTAAAATCTAAATTGCAGTGTAAAAATAAAGCTGCCAGTATTTACCCTGCACAGAAGCGAAATAACCCACCCAAATCTAACTCTCTCTGCACATGTTATATCTGCTCCCCCCCCTGCAGTGCACATGGTTTTGCCCATTAGAGAACAATTTTGCTGCTGCGATCAGGTCTGAATTAGGCACTCTGTTCCATTTGTGGGCTAGTTTGTGATTGAACTGGTCCCCTGTATGTGAGCTAATGTGCCTGAGGTAGGGATATTTGATTGTAAGTTCCCCTGGGACAGAGCCTATTATGTTTCAATACAGTTCTTTAATTGTACAAAAACTAAAAGAAGATATATACCAGATTCCAGCGGCGAGAGTGAGTGCTGATAGGAATTTTATACTTACTTTGTAAGGGTATCTTAGAAGGATTGACCCTGATGTCAGAGGCACACTTGTAATGCTCTCTAAGTATAATAAAGTCTAAAAATCCATAGATCACACAGTAATTAAATTAAGAAAAAAAATAAGATTACTATTACTATGAGATTAAGTGTTTAGGAGACCTTATTCATGTGCCTAATTTATTGCTTTTGCCATTAAAAAAAGTGTATTTTACTGTCATCTTTGTGATCAGTGGGATATAAGCAGCTACAGTACTTGAGGTTCTGCACATTAGTGAGAAGATGCTCACTCACACTGAAGTGGGACTGAGGTATTCAATGATAGATAAAGGCATACACAGAGGAGCAGACAGATATTGGTGAGTACTGAGAGACAAATGGAGGGGGTAGGAGGACAGTGTAAACCACAACACTGATAGAAGTGGTATTTAGGCACCAGTTTAGTGTACTGTGCACAGCATATACACTGCACAAGAAGAGACTGCTCCTTCTAAGTACACGGCTCCATTTTACAATAGTCAGTAGGCAGCCACTTGCTCAGAGAATGCTGCTTCAATGAGATGCTCCATATGGTTGGTGCACAAAGGACGTGGCTGTGTCACTTCTGCTCCAGTCCGCATCTGCCTATCATCCTATTAATGACACTGACCCAGCTCAATATGTGTCTAACGTGGGAGGCACATACCCCCCTTCCCCCGACTCAGCAGTTGAATATTACATCAGTACTCATAGATTTAAAGTCCAACATAAACCAAAATCCATGTACAAGAATAAGCAGCATCATTAGTTGATGTAGTTGTATGTTTATCAATAGAGTATTGTAGCTCAACAAAGGCCATAAGACTGAAAATGTGCCTTTGTATACATGATAATAAATTATTTTGTGTCATTGACTCTATGGATGCTGCTGCTTCTCCTTATTCATGATGGAAACAGTTCACTCCAGCCTAGAAATAGATGGATGGCTGTTATTAGGATTGGGGGTTTAGGACAGTTTGTAAAGTACTAAATCTATGCGTGAAGCACCCTGTCTTTATGCTTATACATTTATATATACTGTACACAACACTCTAAAGTTACGTGTATTGTTTACTGTATATTTACATTAGAAGGTATATCATCAGACAGTTGTTGCTATACTTCCCGGTATTTCCTATTGGGAATTTGGGATTAAGGTCTCATTTCAACCAAATCTTGCACTTCTATTTCAACATGCCATGCCCTTTTTATTGCGTAAAATAGGAACTGTCCAGCATTTACTGCTAGTTTGTATTTATTGACTATAGCAATTGGGCAGAATATTTGCCTGTTATTAATAGAATGTGGTTATATTTTCCCATTCCTAATGCAATCACACCAAAATTAATTACCCTTCATCCTTCCTCTAGCTTTATGCACTAACCTATCACCCACCTCACCCCACAAACACTCACACAAAAAAATGCAGTAATAGCTGTCGGTCCTCAGCAATAGAGCATATTTCTGTTTAGGGTAGATATATCGAGGGGAGATAACCTTTTTTTATGCATTTTTGTAAAAAATCTGTGGTTTCTGAAGCTACTCAATTATTTTCCAGCGACACCTAACGTATGGTAATTAAGGCTACGTATGAGGTGCCAAATAGCATACATTGTAGATAGATAAATATACAGTATAGATAGATAGCTGCTGTACATTGGTGATTGAGTTGTTACATGAGAATGGTCCACAGAAGGATGAAAACACTGGTTCTACTTACTGCACTTAAAGCATTTCTAGACTGGTGAGTTCCCTGCCCTCTTTACTTATAGATAGATAGATAGATAGATAGATAGATAGATAGATAGATAGATAGATAGATATCCATCCAATAACATTTGTTGTTACTTTCTATTTTTATTCTACCTCATCTATATCTAGAGGTCTAGTGGTAGACAAATGATCATGATGATTTTTATTCTTATTAAATACATGTGTTATTCATCTAGACAAAAATAAGAAAATGCATTAAGGTCAGTGGTCTGCTGTAAAGCCGCCAGAAATCTAATTAATTCTGTCCCCTTCTGTTTGCTTGTTTCTAGGCATTAGCAATAACAATCCATCTGTCTGGCAACACTCCAAGGTGTCATAGCTTTGGGTAAACAGTCAGCAATATAAAACTCTGAATGCCTCTAAAGATCTTTTTTTAAGGTCAGTGGCAGGGCACTGTATATATATATATATATATATATATATTTATATACAATACATTTATCACTGCATTCTACTGTCTCCAGTGCCGTTCTTTTTCTGGACTTTTATATATATATGTATATACACTGTATATATAGGTTAATATACTGTATATCTGAAAGTTATCCCTAGTGCCCATGTAGCAAATGGTTTAAGGAATTAAAGAAACAATTGAATATCATTTTCTTGAGGTCACTTCCCTAATCCATATACAGTATCTCTGCTTTCTGTGTGGACAGCATTTGCAGCACAGCATAGAGATTAATACATCTCAATCCTTCACTATCCCACAGCAGGTTTCCTGTATAGCATTTCTTTGAAATTGGAGAAATAAACTCATATGCACAAACTAACAGGGATATTCAATTAGCCCCGAAGAGGCATCGGGAGTAAAAAAAAACCCAATGTTTCTTCGGTTTTGCAGTCGGGCTTTTCGATTGGCTCGTCTGTTTAAAAAGTACATTTTCACCCGAAAACACACAGGTTCAGTGAAACCTATGTGTTTTTTCAGGTGAAATAGTCCCTTTTTCGGATGAAAATGGGGTTGATATCGGGGATTTTGCTTCGCCTGCCAGAGGCAGGTGAAACAAAATCCCCAATAAGCCGCAGCACACGCCGGCTTATCGGGGCTAATTAGATACCCCCCCCCCCCCCCCCGACGATACTTTGCACCCGATAGTATGTGCAGGTAATTGAATATCCCCCTAGTATTATCTATCAATGTCAATATATGATACATATGCAATAGGAGTTACAGTAATGGACTCATATATTCAATTCATTACACCATTTCCCAGAGCTGGTGGCTTAACCATATCTTTACAAAGATATGTAACTGAGAAATCTGAATTACTGCTATCAAATAGGATGTAAATCTAATTTACTGGTCCATTATGTACTAATAAATTTAATTGAGCAACCTTTCATTTTTGTGTATCAATGTTCTGAGAGGCATGTATGGGATCAGCAGTTGGAGTGCATGCTTGTCCTTGAAGTGCCATTTTGAGTATCTTGAGGTACCTCCAGGTGAGTTAGCTGTTAATTTATAAATTCATAAATATATGTGCTATTATCATGTAGCTATATACATGTGTATGACCCAGAGATGCCGTGAAGTGGCTGGTGGCTTGGTTATACTGTATCTTTGCAAATATATATAACTGAGATCTCTGCATTACTACTATTATATAGGATGTAAATCTCATTTACTGGTCGATTATAGTATTATTTATTTATTAACAGTTTCTTATATAGCGCTGCAAATTACGTTGCGCTTTACAATTTGAAATAACAATAACAAACTGGGTGATAACAGTCATAGAGGTAGGAAGGCCCTGCTCGCAAGCTTACAATCTATAGGGAAATAGCACCTTTCCTTGTGTACATATGCCTATCTATTGCATAGAATGAGAAGACATGTGAGGATATGTGTGGACTGTACAGAGTGGATGCAATTTGATAGGAAGGTTTATGAAAGTTATGTGGGCGGTTCTGGAATTTGATACGCTTGCCTAAAGAGGTGAGTTTTCAGGGAACGCTTGAAGGTTTGGAGACTAGAGGAGAGTCTTATTGTGCGTGGTAGGGCATTCCACAGAGTGGGTGCAGCCCGATGAAAGTCATGCAGTCGTGAGTGGGAGCGAGTAATGAGTGTGGATGAGAGACGCAGGTCTTGTGAAGAGCGAAGAGGTCAGGTTGGGAGATATTTTGTGATAAGCGAAGTGATGTACGTTGGTGTAGTTTGGTTAATGGCCTTGTGTGTGAGTAAAAGTATTTTATATTGAATGCGGTAGAGTACAGGTAACCAATGGAGGGACTGACAGAGTGGATCTGCAGACGATGAACGTCTAGCGAGGAAAATAAGCCTCTCCGCTGCATTAAGAATGGATTGTAGTGGTGAGAGTCTCGTTTTGGGAAGACCAGTTAGGAGACTATTGCAATAAGCAATGCGGGAGATAATGAGAGCGTGGATTAGAGTTTTAGCAGTGTCTTGTGTAAGGTATGGTCGTATTTTGGATATGTTTTTTAGATGCATGTAACATGATCTTGAGACAGATTGAATGTGGGGAACAAAGGACAGATCAGAGTCAAGGATGACACCTAGGCAGCGAGCTTGTGGGGTAGGGTAGATAGTCGAGTTTTCAACAGTGATAGAGATATCAGGTTGGTACCTACTATTGGCCGGTGGAAATATAATTAACTCTGTCTTTGAAATATTCAGTTTGAGATGGCGAGATGTCATCCAGGATGAAATGGCAGAAAGGCATTCAGTGACACGGTCCAGTACAGATAGGGACAAGTCAGGGCAGGATAGGTAGATTTGAGTATCATCTGCGTACAGATGATACTGAAAACCAAAAGAGCTGATTAGTTTACCAAGAGATGAGGTATAGATAGAGAAAAGCAGAGGACCCAAGATTGAGCCTTGCTGTACTCCAACTAAAAGAGGTAGCGAAGAGGAGGAAGATTCAGAGAAGCGAACACTGAAGGAGCGATTAGATAGGTACAATAGGAACCAAGGAAGGGCTGTGTCTTTAAGACATAGGGATTGTAGTGTCTGTATGAGAAGAGAGTGGTCTACAGTGTCAAATGCAGCAGATAGATCTAGAAGAATAAGTAGTGAGTAGTGGCCTTTAGACTTCGTAGTGACCAAATCATTAACCACTTTAGTCAGTGCTGTCTCTGTGTAATGTTGGGAACGGAAGCCTGACTGACGTGGGTCCAACAAAGTGTATGAGTTAAGAAAGTGTGTGAGTCGAGTGTAGGCAAGTCTCTCAAGTAGCTTAGAGAGACAAGGGAGCTGAGTGATAGGGCGGTAGTTTGAGAGAGCATTAGGGTCAGAATTTTGTTTTTTTTAAATGGGAGTAATCACTGCATGCTTGAAGAGTGAAGGAAAAATACCAGTAGAGAGAGAGAGATTACAGATGTTAGTTACGGTAGGGATGAGCACCAGAGACAGAGCTTTACTTATTTGTGAGGGTAAAGGATCAAGAGGAGAGGTAGTAGAGAAGCAGGATGAGAAGAGTGATGATACTTCATCTTCATTTGTGGGATCAAATGAAGAAAGTGTGCCAGAGGGTTCAGGTAAAGAACGGAGCAGGTCACTGGCTGCCGAAGAGCATACCATTTCATCTTGGATCTTATCAATCTTCTCCTTGAAGTAGGAAGCAAGATCCTGTGCCTTGATAGTGGCGGGTGGGGTAGGTGCGGGAGGATTCAGAAGTGATTTAAATGTATTAAAGAGTCATTTGGGGTTAGAGGCTTGAGCAGAGATAAGAGTTTGGAAATATGCTTGTTTGGCAGTATCCAGGGCATTTTTATAAGAATGGTAGACAGTCTTATATGTGAGGCAGTCACTTGAAATACGAGATTTACGCCACTGACGTTCAAGTTTTCTTGTGAGTTTTTGTTGTTGTCTTGTTAATTTGGAGTGCCATGGTTGACATCTAGGCCTACGTGGAGTGTGATGGGTAGCTGGAGCCACTTTATCAAGGGCTAGTTCTAGAATCTCATTAAGGTGTGATACAGCCATCTCAGGAGAGGTGAATGCAGAAATAGGTGAAAGCAGTTGTTGGAGTGAAGTGGAAATTTCTTGAATATTAATTGTGTTAATATTTCTGCGGGTTTGAGGAAGATTGGAGGACTTCAGCAACACAGGGTTTGAATTAACATGGGAGAGCATGCAGGTGATAAGGTTGTGATCTGAGAGGGGGAAAGAAGTGTTAGTGAGTTCAGAGATGGAGCATAGTCTGGTGAATACTAGATCAAGGCAGTGGACCGCCTGATAAGTAGAGGAGTCAGTCCATTGGGAGAGGCCAAGAAAGGAGGTTAGAGAGAGTAGTTTGGAGGCGTGCGCAGCAGATTTTGGACAATCAATAGCAATATTGAAATCACCCATGATAATGGTGGAGATGTCAGAGGATAGGAAGTGAGGGAGCCAGGCAGAAAAATCTTCCAAAAATTGTTTTGGATGCCCAGGTGGGCGGTAGATAGCTGCAACACGCAGAGAGAAAGGAGAGTAAACCCTAATGGAATGTACTTCAAATGATGTAAATGTGAGTGATGGAACCTGTGGTAGAACAGTGTATGCAAAAGATTGGGAAAGTAAAAGTCCAACTCCTCCTCCTTTATGGTTATCGGGTCTGGAGGTGTGTGTAAAGTGGAGACCACCATGTGCCAGTGCTGCAGGGGAGGCTGTGTCAGATTGTGTGAGCCAGGTTTCTGTTATAGCCAGCAGATTGATGTTGTTGGATATGAAGAGGTTATGGATGGATGTTAATTTGTTACAAACAGAGCGTGCATTCCATAAGGCACTGGGGGACTTCTGTGTTTCTTGTTGTCTAGATTAAAACCCTACCTTGCAAGCACCTGTAATGGACCAATTGTTAGGCGCCGGGGTCCGCTCGTCGGTGCGGCCCGGCGCCTAGCAACCAGGGACGCCGTGCGCGTACAGCCGCCGGCTCCCTGGCAACGCTAGACGCCGGGCGCACGGAGCCGCTCTGACCCTAGCAACGGGGACGCCACGTTCGGGCCGCGTTCCCCGTTGCTGGGTCTGTTCTAATTGTATCATGATGTGCTGATTGTATCATGGTGTGCTGGCCGTGCAGCATGCAAGCTGCACGGCATTAATTGTGATGACCCAGTTTGGCTCCTGATTGGGGAGCTCACACTTATAAGCACCCTTTGGACTTCTCACAGACGCCGGTGATAGCTTCCTGTTTGCCTTTGTCAGTTGCAGAGAGTTTCCAGTCCTGCTCAATCCGGTTGTTCCTGTCCTCAGTGGTCCTGTACTCGGATATTTGTCATCTATTCCTGGAGTCTGACCGAGCACCTTTAACATCCTGTGGTGTTCGTGAGTCGCGGCGCAGCCGTGTGTTGCGGCTTGTCCGCTTACTGTTTATTATTTAGTTTATTTGTGTTCTGGAGCTTTTGCGGAGGATTCCGCTCCCACAGATCCACTCTGGTATCCAGCGGTGCTGGATAGGAGTAACGGATCAGTGGATCTTTGGTTGTCCTTTTCCCTGGCGGCTAGTCCGCACATACCTTGGTTTAAGTTAGTTAGCTTGTAACCCCTGGCCTGGTTGCTTAGTCAGAGGGCCCCTTGTTATCACCCTGTCTCGGATTTCCCTTTGTCTCCCATTAAGACCTGAGGGGGCATCGGGGTTGGGCAGACATAATCCGCCCTTCAAACGCGGCTGCCATGGGCTCAAGCAACCATAGTCTCGCAGGGGATTTCTGATAACACGGGCGAGACAACGGAGTTAGGGCGCCAGGGGTTACTAGGCTCTCCTGCTCCCACAACCAGCAAATCTTCCCAGTACTCAGACCTCTGCCATTAGATCTCCTCTGGTCTGGAGTACGGGAATCATAACATTATCACCGGCCAGACAAAAAAAAGAATATTAAAATTAACAGGAGTTGATTTTTTTTTACTTATTCAGTTGGGAGATTTTTGTCGGCCTCATGAATCCCACCGGTGTTGGGCCAAATCCTGGCCAGCTTCTAGTTAGTCAGATTCAAGAACTTACTCAGATGGTTCAGGATCTGTCCCTCCGGGTGAGGTCACAGGAAGATCTGTTACGGACTTCCCCGAGGGTCATTCCTGAACCAAAGATGCATCTGCCTGACCGTTTTTCTGGGGATAGAAAACAGTTTTTTAATTTTAAAGAGTCTTGTAAACTTTATTTTCGTTTAAGACCAGTCTCCTCAGGTACGGAGGCTCAGCGGGTTGGAATTATTATTTCTCTGCTTCAGGGGGATCCTCAGACCTGGGCTTTTGGTTTAAAGACAGACGATCCAGCCTTATTGTCTGTAGACGCCTTTTTAAAATCGTTAGGGCTACTGTATGACGACCCTGATAGAGAGGCGTCCGCTGAGAGTCAGTTGTGTGCTCTCAGACAGGGTAGGAATCCCGCAGAGATTTATTGTACGGAGTTTCGCCGTTGGTCGAACGACTGTGGATGGAATGACCCAGCCCTGCGCAGTCAGTTTCGCCTCGGCTTATCTGAATCTATTAAAGACAGTCTCCTTCAGTATCCCGCTCCTGAGACTCTCGATAAACTCATGGAGCTCTCTATTAAGATAGATCATCGGCTCAGAGAGCGGAGGGCTGAAAAAGGAGCGTCTGTCGGGTTTACTCCTTGTGTTTTTTCCATCCCTGTGGACATGGAGGAGCCTATGCAGATAGGTCTCTCCAAATTGTCTCCTGAAGAAAGAACCAGGAGGCAAAATTCTGGTCTTTGTTTATACTGTGGAGGTAAGGGACATTTTGCCCGTAGTTGTCCGAACAAGTCGGGAAACTTCCTGACCAAGTGAGTTGTGAGGGGGTTCACTTTGGTCTGCAGCTTATCTCCTCAAATAATTCACTGTTAGTTCCTGCTAAAGTTTCCTTTGGCAGCCTCTGTTCCTCGGTCTCTGCTTTTGTGGACAGTGGAGCTGCAGGGAACTTTATGGATTTAACATGGGCCAAGGCCTTAGGTATTCCTCAGTTAACCTTGGGTAGGTGTGTCACCATGCATGGTTTAGATGGGAGTCCCTTGTCCAATGGGGTTATTTCTCTCTGTACACCTCCTGTTTTACTTTCGGTAGGAGCTCTACATTCTGAAAAGATTGAGTTTTTCCTTACCCATTGTCCAGCAGTTCCTGTGGTTCTGGGTCACCCTTGGCTGGCCTTTCATAATCCCATCATTGATTGGCAGTCGGGGGAGATCTTACAATGGGGTACCATCTGTAATAAAGAATGTATTACGCTTCCTATCCGAGTAGCTGCCGCCGTTCCCGCACCCATTCCTGTGGAATACCAGGATTTTGTTGATGTATTTTCCAAGGGCAATGCGGATATTCTGCCTCCCCATAGGCCTTATGATTGTGCCATTGAGCTAATTCCTGGTGCCACGTTGCCTAAAGGAAGGTTATATGCATTGTCTGGTCCTGAAACTGTGGCCATGAATGAGTATGTGAAAGAAAGCCTTGGGAAAGGATTTATCAGGCCATCCAAATCCCCTTTAAGTGCAGGTTTCTTCTTCGTAGAGAAGAAGGATGGTTCTCTCAGACCCTGCATTGATTTTAGAGCTTTGAATAAAATCTCAGTAAAGAATACTTACCCTCTGCCGCTGATCTCTGTCCTCTTTGATCAGCTACGTTCGGCTGTGATTTTTTTCTAAGATTGACCTGAGAGGAGCATATAACCTCATCAGAATCAAGTCAGGGGATGAGTGGAAAACGGCATTCAGTACTCAGTCAGGCCACTATGAGTATCTGGTCATGCCATTTGGCCTGTCTAACGCTCCGGCAGTCTTCCAGGATCTCATTAACGATGTGCTCCGTGAATTTCTTGGAAGGTTCGTTGTAGTCTACTTAGACGATATTTTGATATATTCTGATTCTGTAGAACAACATGTTACCCAGGTGCGTCAAGTTCTAAAAAAATTACGTGAAAATCACCTGTATGCCAAGCTGGAGAAGTGTGAATTTCATGTTACGGAGGTATCCTTTTTAGGGTACATTATTTCCCCTCGGGGATTCTGTATGGAACCAAAGAAGCTCCAAGCCATCCTTAGTTGGGCGCAACCCACCAACTTAAAAGCAATTCAGCGCTTTTTAGGGTTTGCGAACTACTATAGAAGATTTATTCACTCTTTCTCTGACCTAGTTGCTCCCATTGTGGCACTAACTAAGAAGGGAGCAGATCCCACCAATTGGTCACGTGAAGCTGAGTTATCTTTTCAGGCCTTGAAACAAGCCTTTGTCTCAGCCCCTGTCCTCAGACATCCCAACCCAGAATTGCCTTTCATTGTTGAGGTTGATGCCTCGGAGGTTGGAGTGGGGGCTATCCTATCTCAGAAGGATCCGGATTCCCTTGAATTACATCCTTGTGCCTTTATGTCCAGGAAATTCTCATCTGCAGAATCCAACTACGATGTTGGTAACCGGGAATTGCTGGCTATTAAATGGGCTTTCGAGGAGTGGAGACATTGGCTTGAAGGAGCGACTCATACTATTTCAGTTTTGACTGATCACAAAAATCTTCAATACATTGAATCAGCTAAGCGACTGAATGCCCGGCAGGCTCGTTGGGCTTTATTTTTTACTCGTTTCAAATTCATTATCACCTTCAGGCCAGGTTCCAAGAATACTAAGGCAGATGCCCTGTCACGCAGTTTTCTTCCAGTTCAAGACAACAGTCCTGTTACTCCCATACTGCCGTCCTCAACCATTCGGGCAGGCCTCACACAGGATGTATTTACCCAGTTAAAGCTGCTTCAACATCAAGCTCCTGGAAATACTCCTGCTGGTCGTCTTTTTGTCCCTGAGTTTTTGAGAGCAACTGTTTTGACGGAGTTTCATGATAGCAAAGTTGCCGGGCATCCGGGAATCGCTAAGACTTTGGAATTAGTCTCCCGCTCGGTGTGGTGGCCTGGTCTTTCCAAAGACATTAAGGAGTTTGTTTTTTCGTGTCAGGTCTGTGCACAGCATAAAGTTCCCCGTTCTTTACCCATCGGTCAACTTATGCCCTTGAATGTTCCTCTTAGGCCATGGTCGCATATCTCCATGGATTTTGTGGTGGACCTCCCTCTGTCAGCCGGATGCCGAGTCATATGGGTGGTAGTGGACCGTTTTAGTAAAATGGCCCATTTCATTGCTCTTCCCCGATTGCCATCTGCCCAGGGATTGGCAGTCTTGTTCCTCCGCCATGTTTTCAGACTCCATGGCTTACCCACTGATATTGTTTCTGATCGGGGTCCACAATTCATTGCACAATTTTGGAAGTCTTTTTGTGCTTCATTAAAGATGAAGTTATCTTTAACGTCTGGCTATCATCCCCAATCCAATGGGCAGACTGAGCGAGTTAATCAATCTCTAAAACAATATTTGCGTTTGTACTCGGCCAAACTCCAAAATGACTGGTCGGAGTTTCTTCCATTGGCGGAGTTTGCTTATAATAATGCCTGTCATTCTTCCACCAATGTGTCTCCATTTTTTGCAGTTTTTGGTTTTCACCCCAGAGCTAATTCATTTTTTCAACATTCCTCTGTCTCCTCACTGGCCCTGACCTCTCATCTTAAACTTATTTGGAGAAAAGTGCACCTGGCTCTCAGAAAAGCGGCATTCCGGGAAAAAAGATTTTCTGACAGGCTCCGGCGGCCGTGCACTTTTAAAATAGGAGATAAGGTGTGGTTGTCGACTCGCAACATTAAACTTCGACAAACCTCAGCCAGATTGGGTCCTAAATTTATTGGACCATTTCACATTATCAAAAAAGTCAATCCAGTTGCTTTCCGGTTACGTTTACCAAAAACTTTACGGATCGGAAATACCTTCCATTGCTCATTGCTGAAACCATATGTTTCGTCCAGTAGATTTCCTCGTAAAATATCTCAGGGGAGATCACCTATAAATGTACAGGGTCAGCAGGAGTTCTTAGTGGAGAAGGTTCTCGATTCCAAGTTGTCCCGGGGTCGGCTTTATTTTTTGGTACATTGGAGAGGTTATGGGCCAGAGGAAAGGTCTTGGGTCCTGGATGAGGATCTTCATGCCCCGAGGCTCAAAAGGGCATTTTTTCGAGAATTTCCTCAGAAACCTGGCTTTAGGGGTTCCTTGACCCCTCCTCAAGGGGGGGGTACTGTTAGGCGCCGGGGTCCGCTCGTCGGTGCGGCCCGGCGCCTAGCAACCAGGGACGCCGTGCGCGTACAGCCGCCGGCTCCCTGGCAACGCTAGACGCCGGGCGCACGGAGCCGCTCTGACCCTAGCAACGGGGACGCCACGTTCGGGCCGCGTTCCCCGTTGCTGGGTCTGTTCTAATTGTATCATGATGTGCTGATTGTATCATGGTGTGCTGGCCGTGCAGCATGCAAGCTGCACGGCATTAATTGTGATGACCCAGTTTGGCTCCTGATTGGGGAGCTCACACTTATAAGCACCCTTTGGACTTCTCACAGACGCCGGTGATAGCTTCCTGTTTGCCTTTGTCAGTTGCAGAGAGTTTCCAGTCCTGCTCAATCCGGTTGTTCCTGTCCTCAGTGGTCCTGTACTCGGATATTTGTCATCTATTCCTGGAGTCTGACCGAGCACCTTTAACATCCTGTGGTGTTCGTGAGTCGTGGCGCAGCCGTGTGTTGCGGCTTGTCCGCTTACTGTTTATTATTTAGTTTATTTGTGTTCTGGAGCTTTTGCGGAGGATTCCGCTCCCACAGATCCACTCTGGTATCCAGCGGTGCTGGATAGGAGTAACGGATCAGTGGATCTTTGGTTGTCCTTTTCCCTGGTGGCTAGTCCGCACATACCTTGGTTTAAGTTAGTTAGCTTGTAACCCCTGGCCTGGTTGCTTAGTCAGAGGGCCCCTTGTTATCACCCTGTCTCGGATTTCCCTTTGTCTCCCATTAAGACCTGAGGGGGCATCGGGGTTGGGCAGACATAATCCGCCCTTCGAACGCGGCTGCCATGGGCTCAAGCAACCATAGTCTCGCAGGGGATTTCTGATAACACGGGCGAGACAACGGAGTTAGGGCGCCAGGGGTTACTAGGCTCTCCTGCTCCCACAACCAGCAAATCTTCCCAGTACTCAGACCTCTGCCATTAGATCTCCTCTGGTCTGGAGTACGGGAATCATAACACCAATAAGTTGATATGAGCAACTTGACATTTTTGTGTAGCCTTTTTAAACCACCAGTGTCAAACCACAACAGACAATTTCTACAGTTTCTTATTAGTATTTCCAACAAATAATCAGTTGATAACATGTAACATGCATTTGTGGGGCACATTTGAACCAGCTACTGCTTTGGATATAGCTATTTTATTTTACCACAACTAATTTGCTACTATACACAATGATATAATAAACAAAAATAGTGGAAACATAATTTATATATTTCTAATAGGGTTAGCCCTGCACGATTCTCCCAGAGGAAGGTGCTGAAGGGCTGAAACGCGTTGATGCACACACTTTTAGCCACCACCTGACCAATCTGACCACAGCCCGCACAGCATTATCCCAGTAAGCCCTCATTGCGGTCACATGACCGACAACACCCGGAAGCATTCACTGGTGGAGGAGACAAGAGTCGAGTGGCACTGAGGAACCAGGTGAGTCTCTGTACAGGGAGGCACACTGTAGCGGGTTCTAACAATGGCCCGCACCGGCGTGCCCAACCTCTAGACCATAACCTATCAGAGGCAGTAACCGGTACCTGTGGATGACACCATTGGGACTCAACACAGCTGCAGTCCAGAGTCCCTGTTGAAACCTAACTGGCCCCACTCAAATCCCTCTATCAGAAGAGGAAAAGCTGGCGCATATTAGACTGTATTAAACTGTATTGGACTGACTACAGATAAAGGAGCACAAACCAGGGTCAGACTGGCCCACAGGGGTACCAGGGAAACCACCGGTAGGCCCCACTGCCTGAGGGCCCATTCCTTCCTCTATGGATCAGGTTCCAGACTGTGCACTTGTATTATACATGGTATATATTTTGCATTACACTGCACTAAACTATTGTGTATTTCAAGCCTCTGTGGAGGCTGGCCACACCACCTTTGTAGGCTGGTCACACTCCTAAGTATGGGCCCCTATAACTGCATTCCCTCGGTGGGCCCTTCATGCCCCAGTCCGACACTGGCACAAACAGATTCTAATTAAGTGGAATGCCGCTACTCCTTTATTTCTATTAACATTAGTGATGAGCGGGTTCGGTTTCTCGGAAACCGAACCCCCCGAACTTCACCCTTTTTACACAGGTCCTAGCCATACTCGGATTCTCCCGTATGGCTTGGTTAACCCGAGCGCGCCCGAACGTCATCATCCCGCTGTCGGATTCTCGCGAGATTCGGATTCTATATAAGCAGCCGCGCGTCGCCGCCATTTTCACTCGTGCATTGGAAATGTTAGGGACGTTCTCTGCCTGAAAAAAATGCTCCATATCTGTGCTCAGTGTGCTGCATATATCTGTGCTCACACTGCTTAATTGTGGGGACTGGGGAGCAGCTGTATTATATAGCAGGAGTACAGTGCAGAGTTTTGCTGACAGTGACCACCAGTATACGTTGTCTGCCTGAAAAACACTCCATATCTGTGCTCAGTGTGCTGCTTTATTGTGGGGACTGGGGACCACCAGTATAATATTATATAGGAGGAGTACAGTGCAGAGTTTTGCTGACCAGTGACCACCAGTATATAATATATAGCATTACGGTACAGTAGGCCACTGCTGTACCTACCTCTGTGTCGTGATTAAGTATACTATCCATCTAGATTCTATACCTGTGGTGCATTTCAGTTGTGCAGTTTGCTGACACAGTGACCACCAGTATACTATATATAGCAGTACGGTACGGAAGGCCACTGCTGTACCTACCTCTGTGTCGTCATTAAGTATACTATCCATCTACATTCTATACCTGTGGTGCATTTTAGTTTTGCAGTTTGCTGACACAGTGACCACCAGTATACTATATATAGCAGTACGGTACGGAAGGCCACTGCTCTACCTACCTCTGTGTCGTCAAGTATACTATCCATCCATACCTGTGGTGCATTTCAGTTGTGCGCAGTATATATAGTAGTAGGCCATTGCTATTGATACTGGCATATAATTCCACACATTAAAAAATGGAGAACAAAAATGTGGAGGTTAAAATAGGGAAAGATCAAAATCCACTTCCACCTCGTGCTGAAGCTGCTGCCACTAGTCATGGCCGAGACAATGAAATGCCATCAACGTCGTCTGCCAAGGCCGATGCCCAATGTCATAGTAGAGAGCATGTAAAATCCAAAAAACAAAAGATCAGTAAAATGACCCAAAAATCAAAATTGAAAGCATCTGATGAGAAGCGTAAACTTGCCAATATGCCATTTACGACACAGAGTGGCAAGGAACGGCTGAGGCCCTGGCCTATGTTCATGGCTAGTGGTTCAGATTCACATGAGGATAGAAGCACTCATCCTCTCGCTAGAAAAATGAAAAGACTTAAGCTGGCAAAAGCACAGCAAAGAACTGTGCATTCTTCTAAATCACAAATCCCCAAGGAGAGTCCAATTGTGTCGGTTGCGATGCCTGACCTTCCCAACACTGGACGGGAAGAGCTTGCGCCTTCCACCATTTGCACGCCCCCTGCAAGTGCTGGAAGGAGCACCCGCAGTCCAGTTCCTGATAGTCAAATTGAAGATGTCACTGTTGAAGTAAACCAGGATGAGGATATGGGTGTTGCTGGCGCTGGGGAGGAAATTGACAAGGAGGATTCTGATGGTGAGGTGGTTTGTTTAAGTCAGGCACCCGGGGAGACACCTGTTGTCCGTGGGACAAATATGGCCATTGACATGCCTGGTCAAAATACAAAAAAAATCATCTCTTCGGTGTGGAATTATTTCAACACAAATGCGGACAACAGGTGTCAAGCCGTGTGTTGCCTTTGTCACGCTGTAATAAGTAGGGGTAAGGACGTTAACCACCTCGGAACATCCTCCCTTATACGTCACCTGCAGCGCATTCATCATAAGTCAGTGACAAGTTCAAAAACTTTGGGTGACAGCGGAAGCAGTCCACTGACCACTAAATCCCTTCCTCTTGTAACCAAGCTCCTGCAAACCACACCACCAACTCCCTCAGTGTCAATTTCCTCCTTACCTAGGAAAGCCAATAGTCCTGCAGGCCATGTCACTGGCAAGTCTGACGAGTCCTCTCCTGCCTGGGATTCCTCCGATGCATCCTTGAGTGTAACACCTACTGCTACTGGCGCTGCTGTTGTAGCTGCTGGGAGTCGATCGTCATCCCAGAGGGGAAGTCGGAAGACCACTTGTACTACTTCCAGTAAGCAATTGACTGTCCAACAGTCCTTTGCGAGGAAGATGAAATATCACAGCAGTCATCCTGCTGCAAAGCAGATAACTCAGGCCTTGGCAGCCTGGGCGGTGAGAAACGTGGTTCCGGTATCCACCGTTAATTCAGAGGCAACTAGAGACTTGATTGAGGTACTGTGTCCCCGGTACCAAATACCATCTAGGTTCCATTTCTCTAGGCAGGCGATACCAAAAATGTACACAGACCTCAGAAAAAGAGTCACCAGTGTCCTAAAAAATGCAGTTGTACCCAATGTCCACTTAACCACGGACATGTGGACAAGTGGAGCAGGGCAGACTCAGGACTATATGACTGTGACAGCCCACTGGGTAGATGTATTGCCTCCCGCAGCAAGAACAGCAGCAGCGGCACCAGTAGCAGCATCTCGCAAATGCCAACTCGTTCCTAGGCAGGCTACGCTTTGTATCAGCGCTTTCCAGAAGAAGCACACAGCTGACAACCTCTTACGGAAACTGAGGAAGATCATTGCAGAATGGCTTACCCCAATTGGACTCTCCTGGGGATTTGTGACATCGGACAACGCCAGCAATATTGTGCATGCATTACATCTGGGCAAATTCCAGCATGTCCCATGTTTTGCACATACATTGAATTTGGTGGTGCAGAATTATTTAAAAAACGACAGGGGCGTGCAAGAGATGCTGTCGGTGGCCCGAAGAATTGCGGGCCACTTTCGGCATTCAGCCACCGCGTACAGAAGACTGGAGCACCACCAAACAGTCCTAAACCTGCCCTGCCATTATCTGAAGCAAGAGGTGGTAACGAGGTGTAATTCAACCCTCTATATGCTTCAGAGGATGGAGGAGCAGCAAAAGGCCATTCAGCCTATACATCTGGCCACGATATAGGCAAAGGAGGGGGAATGCACCTGACTCAAGCGCAGTGGAGAAAGATTTCAACGTTGTGCAAGGTTCTGCAACCCTTTGAACTTGCCACACGTGAAGTCAGTTCAGACACTGCCAGCCTGAGTCAGGTCATTCCCCTCATCAGGCTTTTGCAGAAGAAGCTGGAGACATTGAAGGAGGAGCTAAAACAGAGCGATTCCGCTAGGCATGTGGGACTCGTGGATGGAGCCCTTAATTCGCTTAACCAGGATTCACGGGTGGTCAATCTGTTGAAATCAGAGCACTACATTTTGGCCACCGTGCTCGATCCTAGATTTAAAACCTACGTTGTATCTCTCTTTCTGGCAGACACAAGTCTGCAGAGGTTCAAAGACCTGCTGGTGAGAAAATTGTCAAGTCAAGTGGAACATGACCCGTCAACATCTCCTCCTTCACATTCTCCCGCAACTGGGGGTGCGAGGAAAAGGCTAAGAATTCCGAGCCCACCCGCTTGCGGTGATGCAGGGCAGTCTGGAGCGAGTGCTGACATCTGGTCCGGACTGAAGGACCTGCCAACGATTACTGACATGTCGTCTACTGTCACTTCATATGATTCTCTCACCATTGAAAGAATGGTGGAGGATTATATGAGTGACCGCATCCAAGTAGGCACGTCAGACAGTCCGTACGTATACTGGCAGGAAAAAGAGGCAATTTGGAGGCCCTTGCACAAACTGGCTTTATTCTACCTAAGTTGCCCTCCCTCCAGTGTGTACTCCGAAAGAGTGTTTAGTGCAGCCGCTCACCTTGTCAGCAATCGGCGTACGAGGTTACTTCCAGAAAATGTGGAGAAGATGATGTTCATCAAAATGAATTATAATAAATTCCTCCGTGGAGACATTCACCAGCAGCAATTGCCTCCACAAAGTACACAGGGACCTGAGATGGTGGATTCCAGTGGGGACGAATTAATAATCTGTGAGGAGCGGGATGTACACAGTGAAAGGGGTGAGGAATCGGAGGATGATGATGAGGTGGACATCTTGCCTCTGTATAGCCAGTTTGTGCAAGGAGAGATTGATTGCTTCTTTTTTTGGTGGGGGCCCACACCAACCAGTCATTTCAGTCACAGTCGTGTGGCAGACCCTGTCGCTGAAATGATGGGTTCGTTAAAGTGTGCATGTCCTGTTTATACAACATAAGGGTGGGTGGGAGGGCCCAAGGACAATTCCATCTTGCACCTCTTTTTTCTTTAATTTTTCTTTGCATCATGTGCTGTTTGGGGACAATTTTTTTGAAGTGCCATCCTGCCTGACACTGCAGTGCCACTTCTAGATGGGCCAGGTGTTTGTGTCGGCCACTTGTGTTGCTTAGCTTAGTCACACAGCGACCTTGGTGCGCCTCTTTTTTTCTTTGCATCATGTGCTGTTTGGGGACAATTTTTTTGAAGTGCCATCCTGCCTGACACTGCAGTGCCACTCCTAGATGGGCCAGGTGTTTGTGTCGGCCACTTGTGTCGCTTAGCTTAGTCACACAGCGACCTTGGTGCGCCTCTTTTTTTCTTTGCATCATGTGCTGTTTGGGGACTATTTTTTTGAAGTGCCATCCTGCCTGACACTGCAGTGCCACTCCTAGATGGGCCAGGTGTTTGTGTCGGCCACTTGTGTCGCTTAGCTTAGCCATCCAGCGACCTCGGTACAAATTTTAGGACTAAAAATAATATTGTGAGGTGTGAGGTGTTTAGAATAGACTGGAAATGAGTGGAAATTATGGTTATTGAGGTTAATAATACTATGGGATCAAAATGACCCCCACATTCTATGATTTAAGCTGTTTTTTAGGGTTTTTTGTAAAAAACACCCAAATCCAAAACACACCCTAATCCGACAAAAAAATTTCGGTGAGGTTTTGCCAAAACGCGTCCGAATCCAAAACACGGCCGCGGAACCGAATCCAAAACCAAAACACAAAACCCGAAAAATGTCCGGTGCACATCACTAATTAACATATACATTTTCTATGGAACTTACCCAATTAAGACTAAGCTCATTTACCAGTTTGCAATAACAGACTAGGAGGCCACAAAATACCACCACTGTTTATTTACAATATTTTTGTAAACTTTGATTCACGACACCCCAGTGTACCTCCACCAATCACATATAAGGGTTGAGTGCAAAAACCTACTACTTAAGTTTATAATTTCTATATTTGCAATCATCTAAAAAACAGATATACAGTATAGTACCATAGAGAACTTTGCGTACCCTCCTTACCCAAATTTATGCTTGGTTAAATAGTTTAAATTCCCTCCTTTAAGGGCATGCTTACCTTAGTAGAACTTCACAATAATAAACACCATAATAGATGATGGTTTGAACATTGGGCCTAATTCAGACCTGATCGTAGATGTGCTAAATTTAGCACATCTACGATCAGTCACACAGACATGTGGGGGGACGCCCAGCACAGGGCTAGTCCGTCCCGCATGTCAGGCCCGACCCCATCGCACAAGTACAATCGTATAGCACAGAGGCGATGCTTTTGTACTGGAAGAGTAGCTCCCTGCCAGCGCAGCACCTGCGCGCTGGCAGGAGCTACTCGTCGCTGTGAGGGTCGCAGCGGCTGTGTGTGACGTCACGCAGCCACCACAGCACGCCCCCCCCAACGGTCCGGGCATGCCTTTGTTGCCCGGACCGTGCCCCCTAAATGGCGGCCCCCCTCCTGCCCAGCGACCGCCTTTGCCTGTCAATCACGCAGAGGCAAACGCAGGGCTAAGACAGCCGTCAGCTGTCTGCCATGCGCCAGTGCACTGCGGTGCCGGCACATGCGCTGTTCAGACCTGATCGCTGCTGTGCGAAAACGCACATCACCGATCAGGTCTGAATTATGCCCATAGTCCCCAAGCAGGCTTCTTGCCCCAGTGTATATCCTAGCGATAAGCTACAATAACTTACTTGAAGCATTTGACCTACATACAAACATAGTAACATAGTAACATAGGGGGTAATTCCAAGTTGATCGCAGCAGGATTTTTGATAGCAACTGGGCAAAACCATGTGCAGTGCAGGGGAGGCAGATATAACATGTGCAGAGAGAGTTAGATATGGGTGGGTTATTTTGTTTCTGTGCAGGGTAAATACTGGCTGCTTTATTTTTACACTGCAAATTAGATTGCAGATTGAACACACCACACCCAAATCAAACTCTCTCTGAACATGTTAAATCTGCCTCCCCTGCAGTGCACATGGTTTTGCCCAATTGCTAAAAAATTTCCTGCTACGATCAACTTGGAATTACCCCCATAGTTGTTAAGGTTGAGAAAGACAGTTTGTCCATCGAGTTCAACCTATTTTTTATCTAATTATTAGAGGTTGTATTCTTTGATTTCTTTTTCTGCTAAAAATTTGTCAAACCCTTTTTTAAACATACTGCATTTGAAACACCTACTCTTCTTAGAGAGTGTTTGCCAATACTTATCTGCCCAATTCAGTTACTCTAAAATAAAATTTATTTTCCCAGGGAAACGGTTCCTCCAGAAAAGTAGCTTGCCCATGATTCATGATATTGATATAGGGCCTAATTTAGACCTGATCGCAGCAACAAATTTGTTAGCTAATGGGCAAAACCATGTGCACTGCATGGGGGGGCAGATATAACATGTGCAGAGAGAGTCAGATTTGGGTGGGTTATTTTGTTTCTGTGAAGGGTAAATACTGGCTGCTTTATTTTTACACTGCAATTTAGATTTCAGTACACCCAAATCTATTTATCTCTGTACATGTTATATTTGCCCCCCCCCCCCCCCCCCTGCAGTGCACATGATTTTGCCCATTAGCTAACAAATTTGCTGCTGCGATCAGATCTGAATTAGGCCCATAATACTAAAAACAATAGGACACTATGGAACTACCATCTATAATCAGAAGATACAAACAAGATGGTTGTGATAGTAATGTTGTTCCTGCAATTGGATCAGTAGTAGTAGTAAACTCATTGTTTACAAATTTGTAGTATGATTTCCTGTGGTGGCATGAATTTTTGGAAAGAATATTTCTTACGCTTTGTGTTTTTTTTCTTTTTTAAGAAATAAGTAAATTAACGGAGAAAAATTTCTCTAGACCAGTACTACAATAAAACCCAAACATAACAAATTCAGTCAAAATAACCAGATATTTCAGACATACTGTACAACCTTAAACTCCCTTTCCAGTTTCACAAAAGGTCCCTTTCTTGAAACCTTCCAGAGATGGGTTGAGAAAGATTTAAAAGACATACCTGAAATACCAAGAATTAATTTCAGTGTATCAAGAAATTAAAAAAGGAGCATAAGAAGAGCTATGTGGCA
The DNA here is from genome assembly GCF_028390025.1 of Pseudophryne corroboree. Taxonomy (NCBI): domain Eukaryota; kingdom Metazoa; phylum Chordata; class Amphibia; order Anura; family Myobatrachidae; genus Pseudophryne; species Pseudophryne corroboree. The sequence goes on from NC_086450.1 coordinate 339,795,445, forward strand.
ATATAGTCCACCAGCATCATACCCACAGGCAAGTAGGGAAGCCTGGCAGATATGGATAGGAAGAAATATCAAGAGGAAATGGCTAGATTGCTATTGGACAAATCTACAAAATATGCACTGGAGAAAAAGGAAACACCAGACAGAGAAGTACTATTGTTTAGAAGAAGGCATTAGAGAAGACATCCCTATAAGAAAGATAGCACAGTGTATAAGTACAAACACGGAAAGGAGGAAGCGGCACTCGGCGTCTTAAATAGGCAAAAAGTGTATTCAACAACACATCTTAAGGTCCGACGTTCGGGGCTTACACGCCCCTTTGTCAAAGTGTACAACAGTGTATAAGTATATATTGAACTGTGTCCATCTCATAGAGGTGGATGCCAAACGTCAACAGTCATAATGACAACATTAATCGCATTGACATTAGCTTGTCGCCATGGTCATAATGTCGACTTTGACCATGTTTGTAGCAGGCAGTGAAGAAATGTCAACATTTTGTCCTGGTGGCTGAATGGTCACTTTCCTTCTCTTGCCGGCTGCAGCAGCTCCAGCTACATCTTCTGGATCCCTGTGGTCCTGTGACAGTCACTTCCAGATCAGACCTCCAATCCTCCAGTGTTCCGCTATTCCTAACCCTAATCCCTCCCCCTAACTGTAACCCTAACTCTAATGCCTAACCCTAACCTCCCCAACCCATGGCCCAATCCTAAAATCCCCCCTGCAGTCTAATCCCAACCCTTCCCCACCCCTGCAGCCTAACCCTAACCTCCCCCTGCAGCCTAACCCTTTCCCACCCCTGCTGCCTAACCCTAACTTCCCCTCTGCAGCCTAACCTTAGCCTTTCCCACGCAGCCTAACCCTAAGCCCCACTTGTCCTAACTCTGACCTCCCCCACAGCCTAACCCTAATCTCCCCCCACAGCCTAACCCTATCCTCCCCCACCCCGCACCCTAACCATAACCTCCACCTGCAGCCTAACCCTTTTCCACCTGCAGCCTAACCCTAACCTCCACCTGCAGTTTAACCCTAAACTCCCGCCTGCAGTCTAACCCTAATCTCCCCATGTAGTCTAACCTTAACCCTCCCGCCCTCAGCCTGATCCTAGTGTTGACATTCTGACAATGTCGACATCATCACTGTTAACATTGTGCTATCAATGGGGCAGTACGTATGGTGTAATGGTTAGCATTACTTTCTCACAGCACTGAGGTCATGGGTTAGATTCCCGCCGTGGCCCTAACTTTGTGGAGTTTGTATATTCTCCCCATGCTTGCATGGGTTTCCCCCAGGTGCTCGGGTTTCCTCCAGGTTTCCTCCCACAATCCAAAAATATACTGGTAGGTTTATTAGCTCCAATAAAAAAAAGAAAAGAACCCTGTTATGCACATATACATGTGTTTAGGGCAGACTAGATGGGCCAAGTAGCTCTTATCTGCCGTCAAATTCTGTTATTCTTTAATTGACATTATTAAGGTTAACATTGCTATGTTCAATCTTTCAACTAACCCTATCTCCTCTACATAGCACATTTGATGTATTACTCCTGAGATGGGGGACAAAAAATGCCTTGGAACCTACCATTAACTCTCTGATGATATCATGTGTGAAATAGTACAGCCACTCAATGGCCTAAATATCAAGTGACCTGGAAGTTATATCTTTGATCAGCCATTAAATCTCATGTAGTAAAAATATATTATGGATTGTCTATATTTGCTATAATATTTAAATGTTAACTTATACTATATATTTCAATGTAAAATTTTATTTTAATAGTTTTTTAATTTGAAGCCGCTAAATCATCACTATTGGCACGTCCATTTATAACTCTGTACTTATGATTAAGACAATTACCTATCTAGCTTTAGAATTACAAAAGGGCCTGGTTCTGACTTCTGAGTCACAGGCAAGTTGGAATGCAGCCACATCTAGCGATTTTTGGCAAGCTGCGCATGTGTCAGAGGCTGCACACATATGTTAGGGAATGACAAAGAATCGTACACATCTCAGCTGTTTCTCTGCGCCCACTGAATGGGCATGTCTGGGTAGCAGCTGGATGGCAACATTGGTAATGCACATAAGGGAACCATTTTGTGTCACAAGGGGGACGCAGTCACAGTTCATAGGGGCATGCCATGAGTCAGGAGGGCCTGGCCTCGCAGCTCCTTCTATCTGTGAGCCAACCATGAATTGGTGGGGGTAGATGCGCTCGCCACTCTTGGTGGCTGGACCGGTCCAACAGGCCATCGGCCCCTCTGGTATTTGCATGGATGCATATAGGTGTATAGTCACATCAGCATTCTGTGCACATTCCGTTAGCAGCAGGAGTGAGGAACTGACTTTGCATTATGTGTAGCTCAGAATCGGTTCCAGAGAATTCATTGTGATCTCAACTATTGTATTTGTTAAAGTGCTACTAGCTGTCTCATTTGAAAATAAGAGTGAATGTTTGCACATAGCCAAGGAAGAGCACTAAAAGGACATAGGTCAGAGTGCACATAGGTCAGTGTGCTCACTGTCACAACAAACTTATGTCCTAGTAATGAACATAGGGCTAATTCAGACCTGTTCGCTCGCTAGGGATTTTTTGAAGTCCTGCGTTCGCATAGTCGCCGCTCATAGGGGAGTGTATTTTAGCTTTGCAAGTGTGCAAACGCATGTGTAGCAGAGCTGTACAAACAGATTTTGTGCAGTCTCTGAGTAGCTCAGGACTTACTCAGCCACTGTGAACACTTCAGCCTGTCTGGGACCGGAATTGACGTCAGGAACCCTCCCTGCAAACGCATGGATACGCCTGCGTTTTTCCAAACACTCCCAGAAAACGGTCAGTTGCCACCCACAAACGCCTTCTTCCTTTCAATCTCCTTGCGAACGCCCGTGCGAATTGATCCGTCGCAGAAACCCATCGCTGAGCGGCGATCCTCTTTGTACCCGTGTGACACACCTGCACATTGCGGTGCATACGCATGCGCAGATTAGACCTGATCGCCCGCTTTACGTAAACGCAGCCTAGCAATCAGGTCTGAATTAGCCCCATAGATGGGAAGTTGAGAAAACGCACAAAAATCCCCTACCAGGAATGACAATCTTTATTGCCAAAAACTTTTATGATGGGAATGATGCAGCTGGTTTTTGACAAAGATGATAAAGAATCACCACTGCACATGAAGATGAATCACAGGAACTTCCTGTCTCAGTTGTCTTCTTTATTTTGAGTTCCGCATATGTGACATTTTATATATATATATATATATATATATATATATATATACAGTACAGTATTAAAACTTCTAGTTTGAATTCATTTTCACTGCTGCATCTTTTATATTCTGAGATAGATAGATAGATAGATAGATAGATAGATAGATAGATAAGGATATTTACATATATTAAAGATAAAAACGCAGGTAAAGTTATAAACAGGAGATATGTTTGTCCCAGGTTTTTCACCTATTTGATTTAAGACCCTCAGGAAAATGTCTGTTTCTGTAAAATAGACATAATAGATTGTGTCCTTCAGTAAAAGCTGGGTAAGGGTTCCTGGGGGTATGGATAGAGATAGAGAGTGGGCTGTATTCAGCCTCAGAACAGGCTAATTAATAATTGCACCTGTAAGAGGCTAATAAAGATGTCTCAGGGGTTTTTGTTCAGGCTCTCACTCCTGGGGAACAAGCAGCAGGCCTGTTCAGAGACACTGTGATGTACTGACCGTGAGTACTGTGTATATGTCTATGTTTGTAATGGGGGCATTAGGTCCTACCACTCTGAGAGAGAGGAAACCATACTGTTTAGTTAGTGCCCAAGCGGGCTAGGATTTTATTATATGTTTTGTGTTTTTGTACTGTACAATAAACCTTGCCACAGCTAGATTGCATGACAACCCTGGACTGGTGTGCCGTTTCCTTGCTGCTAAGTGTTTTGAAGTGCCCATCTTCCCCTGGAGAGGGCTGCCCTACCTTGTTCTCATCACAATTGTTGGAGAATGTGAGAAGCACACTGAATTGTAGCCATAGGAAAAAGCATACATTTAAAATTGTTCTCATCACAATTGTTGGAGAATGTGAGAAGCACACTGAATTGTAGCCATAAGAAAAAGCATACATTTAAAATTTAACGTGACACCAGTGATAGACACCAATTTGTTGTTTGGGACATCTACTTATTGTTAGGATCTCCTGCTCTGTGCTGCCACGTCACCATGGCAACCGGGAGGCAAGTGTTAGCGAAGTAACCTGAGCGCAGCTGATACTCCGGTCCGGGTTTTTACTGTGTAGTGGTTACAGGCTCTGTGCACGGCAGGGAATCCGGCGCTGGTTTTGTGCTCACAGTCTGTGAGGTCTGAGTGGGGCGTGGACAGCACCTGCTATATAAACCATCCTCTCAGGCTAGGCAAATGCTGCTGAATCTTTGTTTGTTAGTCAGTTCCAGAGAGTTAGCTAGTACTGTGTGACTTTGTATTTACTTGTTGCTTACTGCGAATAGGCCTTGGGATTCGGTACTTCATTCTGCCAATCCGGACCTAGCAGTAAGACTGGAGTCAGTTGTTTGACCTGCTGGGGTTCTTTTGCTATTCTGTGAACCCAGCAGGTTTGCGGCTGTACTCTCAGACCTGCTTGCTTAATCCTCCCTCACTGTGCAGGGCGTCCAGGTGTCAGTTTAGTGGCAGTAAGCTGAACCTGTGCCCTGCAAGTGGGGGTTAGGATTGTGGATACTCTCCTTGTGTCTATATTTCTATCTCTGACCAAGGAGTTTATTCCCACACCCGTTGGTAACCCTTTGGGGTTTTTTCTGTTGCTCTTAGCAACATCATTTCAGGTGCTCCACATGTTAAATCACTACACATCGCTTCATTGTCCGCTCTATTCCATCTGAGCATTCCTGACACTAGGGAGACACCCAATTCCTGAGCCTTTGGGCTTCTCCGTTCACTTTGTGTTTATTAGTTATTCCATCACCTCCTGTGTATGTTATGTTATACTGTCTGTGAGTTAGTTTGCTTCGCTTCCCTCTTTGTTCATACACCGGTATACTCCTGTTAGCACTGGTGTGCGTAACACTTATATACTGTGAAATCCATGGTGATGGCATTGGCAGTTGCTTAGATAAGCCAGAATCTGCTTCAACCCTTCAAGAAACCAACAAGACTCAGGATGAAGCCACCAGGGCTCAGCAGAAAGTCATCAGGGTGCAACTATTGGCAACTGAGGCAGCTCAGAGGTAACAGCAAGTGGCCTTAGAGAAAAACCAGTAGGCCTTAGGAGAGGTGGTACAGAAGCTAGCAGACTGTTCTGGAGATGCTTCCACTAACGTTCCAACTAACTCTCGCTCCACTAATGGGCCAATCATTTTCTGCAAAAAGCTAAACCCAACAAGAAGCATGAAGCCACCAGGGCTCAGCAGAAAGCAATCAGGGTGCAAATGTTGGCATTTTGAGGCATACAGTATATAGAGTTAGCTACTGTTGGGGGATTTAGTTCACGCAACCATAATTCAACAAATGTATGGTAAGGTGATTGACCACATAAAATATGAAGGGTTGGACAAAATTTGCCTCTAAGTGAAAGCTTAACCTGCGTTTTTGGCTGCCATAGAGTTGGGCAGAAGATTGAAATGCAAAGTTAACAAAGTCTGCCTTTGCAGGATGACGGGAGGTGTGGTTTCCTGTGAGCACAGAATATGCCCATAAACAGTACACAATTCATGCCCATTACAGTTAATGGGCAAAAAGTGTTGCTATGAAGTACTCAAGTCACATGGAATATGCTAAAAACAAATCAAATAAGATGCATATGCAAAACCTTAACTCTTCTAAAGTCCACACTAATAAACCTACCAGCAGCCTACCCCTTACTAAATATGTTTGATTTTTTTTTTAAATGAGTTTCCAGTACATTGTAATCCTGCTATAAGATCACAGCTGCATAGGTTATTTGTATACCTGTTTATGTCTTAGATTCATTTGGCAAATCAGAAATGGTCTGTTACAGTCATCATCAGTAGCAGCAGCTCGTAATTTATGCCAAGACAGAGACATAACTAGGGTAAATGGCACCCAGGGCAAATAAAAAAATGGCACCTCTTGAAAACAATTTTTTAAATCCTGGGTAAAATATTATGTTACTCAAACATACACTACACTGGAAACACTAAATTAGAGAAACATGAGAGCAAAGTGAAACATTTATATCACAGCGATGAAAGTCATATGCATATACATAATGTGGAATGGAAAAGCAAATGGCCAGGTATCCTTGGGCAGCCTAGCCTAACTGAAAAAGATATCCAGGGCAAGAGTATTTCAAATAAATATTTCAGTAATAGCACAAATTATAGTTGTTAGACTTAAAATCATTATTTCCGCTGGGTAATTGTAGTAAACTTACCTAAATACAGTATACTGCAAGAATTATAATACAGGTTGTACTCGATGGCCAATTTGTCTTTTTTCAACCTCATTAACTACTGTATGTCACTATGTCACAGTACATCAATGGAGATTAAAATCTATTTTCTGCGTCCCATCATAATTTACTGTACCACTTCACTTTCTCAACTTGCCCATTATTTACTGTAAGTCCCCTCCACTTACCCCGTATATTCCATCACACTCCTACAGATGCCCCTTATATGCATCAGACCCTGCCAGATGCAACTTATATGTTATCAAACTCCTCAAGATGGCCTTCATACAGTATGCCATCAGATCCCTCCAAGTGCGTATACCATATGCCATTATACTCCTACACATGTCTTCTCATGATTGGATGCCATTTTGAGGCCAGAATGCGCATAACTGCAAATAATATTGTATGGATCAATCTCTGCAAATGCCCTTTGTGTGGTTATGTATAAATTCTGTGTGAAAAGGTCATTCTAACAGTCCCCTTCACAGCAGGAACTCTGCTATGTGTCAAGGTAGCCAAGCTGTGATAAGTTAGGCAGAGAAGGCTTCAGGGAAGCATATGGTATCCCCTTCCTCTCTGCATCCATAAAAACTATATTAAGTAGGACTGTATTTGATCTGTTGTATTGTGTTGTAAATGTCTTCTCAGGACAAATAGATGATATCTCCCAACAGGTTGTTAACTGACCCCAGGGGGTCACCAGAGAGACCAGAAAGGCATGCTGGCTAGGGAAGGTGATAAAAACTTCTTTCAGCTAGCTATAACAGTATCTTAGTATGATTGATAAATCGGATTGCCCAGCTTCAAAAGGAATGGGAAAAGTAATTAGCCAGCCCCTGTGTATATGACCAAGAGACCCCATGTCATAGTTATGTTTACACAAGAACCATGGCCAGGCTATTAGAAGATAAGGCCATTCGCCCCTGAGTGAGTGGCTGGGAAACCCAGTATGAGCTGACACCTAATACCTTCTCTGGCTTTGGAAGGGTTAAAAACAAACTCTTCAGAGGGAGGGGGGACTGAATGGGCAGCCTGAGTTTTAAATAGGAGAAACACAGACTACGAAGGGTGCATTATCAAAGAAGCGAGTCAGGAAAAGCATCCTGGCTCTGTAATGTCCCGAATATCTGAAGACGCTTCACTTCATCCCATCTTTCCACTCTGCATATGCTAGGATCGGTGTCTTTTCTGATGTGACTTTGACTTTTTAACATTATATCTTGTAACTTTCTTTTCTGTAACATAAGCTTTGAAGTGTTTCACTTAAATTAAATAATCAATTTTAGCTCTAGTTTTTCTGTTGTTTATCCAACCCAACTCTCTGAAAGAATTGTTACCAAAATATTAATAATTCTGGGTGCAGGCAAAAGCCATAAGTTTGCCTTTGGTCATACCCTAAACGTTTGACCCAAACGTGGCAGTGACCGTGTTGAAATTAACGCACATGCTCAGGTATCCAGTAATGGTGTCACGTGGCAGGGATTCACAGAATGGCATATCTGGGGAATCGCCATGCCTAGGATCGTAACAAACTGGTGGCCAGCGGTGGGATATTTCAAAAAGTAATTTTTGTGTTTATTTGGAACAATTAAGTGAATGCAATTCACCAGCTACCAGAACTCAAAGCTTATAATAGTAAAAAGTAACGCAGTAAAAAAAAATTCTGTTCCCCATCCCTGTGTTTACCCCATCCCTGTGTTAATTATTTTGGCAAAGCAACTGCAGAGGAATGGCAGCTACTTATAAAGAACAGCACAAAGAGGCACGGATTGAGAGGAGATTGATCTGCGACCCAGTGCAGGATGATACAGAGCATTATGATGCCGTGAGAGTTCATCGGCCGTGGCTACTGAGGTAGCAGGAGGTGGATTTCGTACTGAACTTTTACTTTCTGCCGAAATTAATAGTGTAACGTTGGATCGTGATGTGGACTCTGGAATCAATCATGTGGAGCTTACCAAGGAATAGATGATCCAAACGCTCATAGATGCAGACCAGCAGCAAATTGCTGGGGGAAATCGATTGGATTCCAGGTCTGAGGTTGCCAATCAATTGGGTTCCAGAGCAGAGGAAGAGGAGCAGCAGACACCGTAGGTTGTGAGGACGGCACATCGCGGATCAGACGCCTCCAACGCTTCCAGTGACAGCTCTGCTTTGGACCTGTATCTACAAACGATTCTTAAGTATGTGAAGGTGCCGGACACTGCGTTGGTGCTGCAGCTGATACAGCAGTTTAATGCACAGGAGAAAGCTACTATGGAAAGAGAGGCTGTGGAACGCCGGGCTACCCTGGAGAGAGAGAAAGCTGCTCTGGAAAGAGAGGCGGCTGCTGCAGACAAGGAGGCTGATCGCAAGTTCAAGTTGGAGTTAGCTGAACTTGCAGCCCATGGCCAGCAACACAAACCTACATCGATTGCGTTGTGACCAATTCCCCGTGCTGGACGCAGACGGAGAAGGCCAAGTAAATTTCAGCTGTGTGTTCACAGAACCAGCCGACCCTGGACTTTACAACAGATGCCCGACAGAGGTCTGACACCTCTGTCAGTTCCAGGGAGACGGCAGAAAGTGCGGCAGCCAGGGAGGCTGCAGAGCACCCATCCGAGACAGTGTCATAAGAGCAATAGGGGTATGCTGCTGCAGACCCAGATGACCTGTTTTCCAGGATGAGTACTGATGAGCTAATGAACGAATGTCAGCTGCATGGTTTCACCTACAGTGACAATACCCACAGCGAGATGCTCTGGTGGGCAGAAGAGAGCGAGTGCCATGCCTTCAGCCAGTATCAATCCACACTTCTGTGGCCAGGTCCCAAGATGAGTCCTGGGTACCTGCTGCGTGAGCTGGAGGAATGTTTTGCAGATGCTTGGAGAGAGGCACACAACCGGAGGAAGCTCGATACTCCATTCTGGCACGATCAGTGTCGCAGAGTGGATGATGAAAGACAACGACTACGAAAGCTTCTTTTATCAGTGGATGAAGTGGTAGACTAGCCTGCAGGGGTGCCCCAAGAGGAAAAGGTACCCCTTCCTGCTACAGTCATTGTGGAATCGGCTCCTGAGACATCGCATTATAAGGCCCAGTTTAAATTGCTGGAAGAAGCTGTGGAGGTGAGCAGCCTGCTCCCATCAGATGCCCAAGATTTGTTGCTAGAGGAGGCTGTCTGTGAAGTAGACATACTCATTGAAGACACTATGTCTGAGAGAGAGGTCAGACTGTCTGACATTATTTACACAAATGTGTGTGGGACTACTGACTTGGGATGTTTACAAACTGTACATGTATCTGCAAATGTTGTCCCCACTGTCTCTAACCCTGTTGAACCATATGATACATCTCAGGTAGTACATAACAATGCTGAACATTGCAATGTTGTGATTATGTGTGAAGCTCCTGAGATGATCTGTGATAATGTTGCATCTTTTAAGGTGATAGAGATAGGGGAGGGTGAGAAAAACACAGGTATCTATGTTAATTCTTGTCCCTATGTGGAGTTAAACAGAAACCCTAATTTAGTCAGGAACAAGTTACCATCACCTAATAGTGGTAGGTGTACTGCTGCTAATGTAATTCATGTTACTGTGCTAGATGTTAACCCTGTTCTTCCATTGATGTCTGGTCGTGACATGGCCAGGGGACACTGATTGCACAAATGGGACAGATCTGGGTGGGATGTGGTCCAAGTATGGGACTGACAATAAGGAATGTTCTGTTGCTAGGATTCCTGCTAACCTCGCATCCCCTCAGGTACCCCAGGATGCCCGCCCAGAAAGAGGTAAACATGTGAAGGATGATAGTAAAAAGCCTGATTTGATAAATGCTATGTTGTCAACTTGCTCAGATAACCACATTCCTTACCAGGAACCATGGGATCCAGATATTAAGCAGTTGCCTAATTATAGGAAAGCATAAATGATCCCATGTAGTGTTGAAGAAGCTCACGTTATTTTCCAGGTACCACATGAAGATCCACCGAGTCGAGATAACAGTGTTGATATTGATAATGTATTGTCTTGTACCAATGTGGGAAATGATGTACCTTGTGTAAGGTGGGACCCTGTGGGTCCGGTATACATTGCTGATATGCCAGTTAGTGGTGAAATCAATTTTAGCTCTGGTTTTTCTGTTGTGTATCCAACCCAACTCTCTGAAAGAGGCGTTACCAAAATATTAATAATTCTGGGTGCAGGCAAAAGCCATAAGTTTGCCTTGGGTCATACCCTAAATGTTTGTACTTTGGCTTTTGGCAGTGACCATTTTGAAATTAACACATGTGCTTAGGTGTCCAGTAATGGTGTCACGTGACAGGGATTCGCAGATTGGCGGATCTGGGGAATCGCTGTGCCTAGGATCGTGACAATGTCCATTATATGCAAGCAGCTGAATATAACATCCAGGTGATGCACAGAATGACAGGCATCAGGATATAGCAGAGTGACTTCTTAAACACCAGCACCAGCCTCCTCAAAATTCAAGTCAATTATGCCGTGAGAAAATGTTATATCAAAAAGTAATTTATATCTATTTTTTCATTTGATATATTAACTATGGCTATGAATTAGAAATGTATTATATAGCTTTGAAAATTATTAGTTTTACATTTTCATGGTTTCATTAAAAAAGTTAAATTATTAATTTCAAGTAGAAAGCGGCTTTCCCTCTTCTTTCCTTAAGCTTTGTCTATGAATACCTGCAAAAAAGTATCTTTCATAAACCTCAGGTGTTAGATTATTTATTTTCCCCTAGCATTAAAGTAATTATACATTGATTTGCTGCAGTAAGTGGAGTTTTTTAACACAGGATTTTCTTGTATTATTATTTTTAATAAATTGATGACATTATTTTCCTTTATGGAGTTTATTCATGAGCTGTAAAAATATATTCTGTTCAGTAAGTAAATTAAAATGCACTTGAAACAAACAAACAAACAAACAAACAAACAAATAAAAGCACCTGATTGATTAAAGGTATTATTACTTTTATAAAATAAACTGCTCTGATTTTTTGTTAAATTATATTATGTTAACTTATTAATAGACAACGAAATCAGTTCCATCTTTGAACATGGAAATCAAAGTTCCCTGTCTGAATTTAATAATAGAGAGAAGCAATATTTCCTTACAGCTTTTATTAGAAATATATATGAATATACTCACAATCCTGAGTATATGCATATCAGCTGTATTGCCAAGGGATATAATATGGATTTTTAAATGGTTAGTGTCATGGACCTGCCGGTCGCTTCTCCAGATACACCAATCTGAGAAGCACCGCCTGTGACATGGGGGTCACTTTGGATACGAGGGGTTATACAAACACATTCGCCACCAACAGCAAGAGGGATTTTAGCGTCTAAACGCAAGGTAGCCTTTGCTTCTACCTGTCACACACACACTGGAATACTTAGAAAAAGTAGGTAGACATGGGCCACACGAGGCATTAGGTTCTAAGAATCACAGAATCAGGACTAGAATTTGTACGTTTAATTCCAAGAATACTTCAGAGCTTTCGTTACAAAAAGTGTAACAAAGATTATTAAGAATATATAAAAAATACACACAGAGTACAGTACAATCTCAAACAAAAAATAAAAGGAGATAAGAATTCTGAAGCTTAGACTTACGCACAAATCTAGAATCCGGCCGTGGGGATGACACACACTGGATCGGTCCACTTCTAGCAACCGCTACATCCCATGAAGAATGAACACACATATTACTGAGAGAGTGATAGTTATACCCTTCAGCTGCACTCACCCCCTCCCACCCTTGGGATTTTTAACCAGCTCAATGCTAGATTGCTGTACACAGAACTCCAGGCTGTTTGCTTTATGACCTAAGTGACCAATTTGTTTGAAGATAAGAGCTTAATGATGCAGTCTTCCACTCCCAACATTTATGATAGGATGAGGGACCAGAAACTTGAACACAAATTTCTTCACCCACTTTTGATCCTGACACTAGTAAACACATTTATGGCCTCAGGACAGAGTGGCTTGGGTAAATGCACTCAGTGATAACCTCCTGCCGCCCCCCCCCCCGCCCAGGGTTTATGTCCACAATCTTTACACCTAGCAGAGGGAAATGGCAGGCAGGCCTCTTAGCCCTCCTGGGGTTACAGTATGTCCACAAGCAGTTCACAGGAAATAACATCATATATCACACACAATAGGAGAAATATCATATTCTGGGATCCGATCATGGGATGGATCGTGACAGTTAGTAATAAGGAAATCTACATATAGATTTCAGATTATTGACATTTCTGAGACAGAAATAATAAACGCAGTATAGGAAGCCAATAATATAGTGAAAATTAATAGGAAGAAGTGATAGGATACAAAGGTCTAAAACTCCAGGAAAACATGGATTGTAACTTAATAGGACTCATTAATTAATAATTTATTCATTTCATAACCCAACTAAAAACTTAAGGGTTAAACCTCTCTAAGTTTAAATAGGGATTTATTTTCATTCCAATACCATTTGAGAAGAGTTTTTAAGACTTTGTGGTTCTTATTTTACAATTAATAATATTACTATGATTATAATAATTTTCATTTATTATATTTCATATGTCTTTAATTTACATTATTATTTCATTAACCATAAAAATGTATCCATTATGTCATCATCACCCACAAAATTTGGACCACATACTTGTACTACTATTTGTTTTAGGCTCCTGATTGTCATAATTCAAATAAGTTCTGATGTAATAGAATTCCAGCACAATGGCATTCGTGTGTGGCCCAGCAGGACTGGCAGTAGCACTAGGCAAACCTAGGTGGTTACTCAAGCATCTACAATATAGATAGAGAGATGTATCAAACCTTGCAGAGAGATAAAATTAAGAAGTTACCATAGCAATCAATTAAGTGCTGCCATTTCATAGTGTGTTCTAATTGAATGACATAAGCTGATTGGTTACTTTTGGCAACTTCTAGATTTTAGCTCTCTCCAAGGCACGATACCCCCCCCCCCCCCGAATGAGTTATACACTGCTCAAAAAAATAAAGGGAACACTTAAACAACACATCCTAGATCTGAATGAATGAAATATTCTTATTAAATACTTTGTTCTTTACATAGTTGAATGTGCTGACAACAAAATCACACAAAAATTATCAATGGAAATCAAATTTATTAACCCATGGAGGTCTGGATTTGGAGTCACACTCAAAATTAAAGTGGAAATACACACTACAGGCTGATCCAACTTTGATGTAATGTCCTTAAAACAAGTCAAAATGAGGCTCAGTAGTGTGTGTGGCCTCCACGTGCCTGTATGACTTCCCTACAACGCCTGGGCATGCTCATGATGAGGTGGCGGATGGTCTCCTGAGGGATCTCCTCCCAGACCTGGACTAAAGCAACTCCTGGACAGTCTGTGGTGCAACGTGGCGTTGGTGGATGGAGCGAGACATGATGTCCCAGATGTGCTCAATTGGATTCAGGTCTGGGGAACGGGTGGGCCAGTCCATAGCATTAATGCCTTAGTCTTGCAGGAACTGCTGACACACTCCAGCCACATGAGATCTAGCATTGTCTTGCATTAGGAGGAACCCAGGGCCAACCGCACCAGCATATGGTCTCATTAGGGGTCTGAGGATCTCATCTCGGTACCTAATGGCAGTCAGGCTACCTCTGGCAAGCACATGGAGGGCTGTGCGGCCCCCCAAAGAAATGCCACCCCACACCATTACTGACCCACTGCCAAACCGGTCATGCTGGAGGATGTTGCAGGCAGCAGAACGTTCTCCTTGGCGTCTCCAGACTCTGTCACATCTGTCACATGTGCTCAGTGAGAACCTGCTTTCATCTGTGAAGAGCACAGGGCGCCAGTGGCAAATTTGCCAATCTTGGTGTTCTCTGGCAAATGCCAAACGTCCTGCACGGTGTTGGGCACAACCCCCACCTGTGGATGTCGGGCCCTCATACCACCCTCATGGAGTCTGTTTCTGATCATTTGAGTAGACACATGCACATTTGTGGCTTGCTGGAGGTCATTTTGCAGGGCTCTGGCAGTGCTCCTCCTGTTCCTCCTTGCACAAAGGCGGAGGTAGCGGTCCTGCTGCTGGGTTGTTGCCCTCCTACGGCCTCCTCCACGTCTCCTGATGTACTGGCCTGTCTCCTGGTAGCGCCTCCATGCTCTGGACACTACGCTGACAGACACAGCAAACCTTCTTGCCACAGCTCGCATTGATGTGCCATCCTTGATGAGCTGCACTACCTGAGCCACTTGTGTGGGTTGTAGACTCCGTCTCATGCTACCACTAGAGTGAAAGCACCGCCAGCTTTCAAAAGTGACCAAAACATCAGCCAGAAAGCATAGAAGATGAGAAGTGGTCTGTGGTCACCACCTGCAGAACAACTCCTTTATTGGGGGTGTCTTGCTAATTGCCTATAATTTCCATCTGTTGTCTATTCCATTTGCACAACAGCATGTGAAATTTATTGTCAATCAGTGTTGCTTCCTAAGTGGACAGTTTGATTTCACAGAAGTGTGATTGACTTGGAGTTACATTGTGTTGTTTAAGTGTTCCCTTTATTTTTTTGAGCAGTGTACTATGTCACTTATTAAATGTTTTAATTTTACCCTCATCATCCCTATACTGAGCACCATCTGCCAACATGGAAAGGCATCAGCTAGTAGCTTTTAAAGCTTCAAGGTGCAGCTCCTTAATGTCTGAAATGACTCAGACTAGCACCACACTTGCAGTCTCAAGGGGCCAGCAGATGTCATGCCTCCCCAGCTCCACAATAGGTAAGAAGCAGTGGGCGGGGAAGCTCCTGAAAAGGGGTGGTTTCCTATGGTCCCAGATAAAAAATGATTTAGGGGCAGATGTACTAAGCCTTGGAGAGAGATTTAGGGGTCTATTTACTTGGACGACGATAAAGTGGAAGGAGATAACGTACCAGCCAATCAGCTCCCATCTGCCATGTTACAGGCTGTTTGAAAAATTACAACTAGGAACTGGTTGGCCGGTACTTATGGCTTAGTAGTGCTGCATAGCAAATTAATCAGGGCAGTCTCGTTAAGCAGTTTTGTTGCATCCATTTGTTTAATTGTGTTATTAAGATGCACATTTGAGTGAAAAAGATGCTTGGTGTATGCCAGGCCTCATGGGACCTGGTGCACTGAGAAGGGCCGTTTGGTGAGACTGCATCACTAGCATATGAGGACACATCTGTATACTTTCCGGTAACAGTCTCTCTTCTGGGTAGTATAAAATAATTTAAAGGCATTAGATTACGCAACTATATTAAAAATGACATTTCTGTATTCAGTGGGTTTGGCTAGCCAAACATTTTTGAATGACGGCGCCCTAGAGTATCAGTATTTTTTACATGGCACCCCTAGGCCAAACATTTCTTATTGAGGAATTAAAAAAAATATTAAATTAAGTAAATTGTGTCTATATGTCTTCCTTATGTTCAGTTATGTGGTGAGGGACAGGATTCACTTCTGTTTGTCCACATATTTTATGACTGGAAGTCACAAGCACTGGTTTTGACTAGTACATTGACCATAAATAATTTTAATTGGTCCTCGACCACCAACACAGGGTACCCTTGCAAGTGTCCCGAGGCACCCGAGGGTGCCACGGCACACAGTTTGAGAACCACTGGGCTAGGAGACACTTTAAACAGAGATAAGATGTTTTAAGCTAAAGAAATTGACATGCAATTGAATATGGGCCATATATGCTTCAGATGATCAAATAATATTACATGCAACTGTAGACCCATAAAGCTATTTTACAGAATTTTAAGCCTGTGAAATGTCTCCTGGCCAAAACTATATGTATAATGCCTCTATTCAAAGCAAGCTGTTGATCCAACCCATTTAAAGTAGAGATGTGCAGGTTTGGTTTTCTGAAAACCGAACAGACACAATGTTTGCATATCCCAATACTTCCAAGCCCAGGTTTGGATTTTCCCACCAGGCTAGTATTTTGTCATCTTCCGTTGGATCTCGCGTCTTTTGAATTTGATAAAAGTCCCTTCCTCATGGTTTAGGCACCATTACACACACAGCAGGCTGGAGGATTAAGGAAGTCAGTGTCAGTGAGGGATTGTGGAGTGCAACTAAGCACTGCTATGGCAAGCTGTGAAGATCTGTAATCTGTCTGCAGCACTAAGAAGACTGTGTCAGTTGAGGACTGTGGGGTGCAAGCACTACATTGGTACTACTACTGTGGCTGTCAGACTGAAGGGCTATGGGGTGCAGCAGTGTGAGGCATTGCGTTGTTCAGTGCAGGCACCATGTTAAAAAAGAATAATGTGCCAATGAAGGGCTGTGCGGTGCAAGCACTACTGTGGCTTTACTGCTGTGGCTGTGTCAGACTGAAGGGCTGTGGGATGCAGCACTAAGGACTGTGTAAGTGAAGGGCTGTGGGATGCAGCACTAAGGACTGTGTAAGTGAAGGGCTGTAGGATGCAAGCACTAAGGACTGTGTAAGTGAAGGGCTGCGGGGTGCAAGCACTACTGCTGTGATTGTGTCAGACTGTGAAGGGCTATGGGCTGCAGCACTGAAGACTGTGTCAGTGAAGGTGTGTGGGGAGCAAGCACTATTGTGGCACTACTGCTGTGGCCGTGTCAGACTGAAGAGCTGTGGCTGTGTCAGACTGTGAAGAGCTGTGGGATGCAGCACTAAGAACTGTCAGTGAAGGGCTGTGGGGTACAAGCACTACTGTGGCACTACTGCTGTGGTTGTGTCAGACTGTGAAGGGCTATAGGCTGAAGCACTGAGTACTGTGTCATTGAAGGCCTATGGGTGAAAGCACTACTGCAACACTACTGCTGTGGCTGAATCAGACTGTGAAGGTTTGTGGGGTGTAGCACTGTGAGGCACTGTGTCCTTCAGTGCAGACACCATGTTAAAAAAAACCTAAAACTGTCTAAAATAACATTCATTAGGTGCCAGTGTGCTACCATTTCTATAAGTGCATTGAGTTGCAGCAGTGTGTAAAAAAAAAGGAAAAAACTGGTGCATGTTATTTAGATAATGTGTTGTAAAAAATGAATGTTCATTAGGTGCCAGTGTGCCACCATTTCTATAAGAGCAATGAGTCATAGCAGTGTGTAAAAACAGAAAAATATGGATATGGATCAGTCGATAAAAGAGCAGGAGCAGCAACCCAGTACTGCTGCCAGTCATGATAGTACTTCAGCATCTATTAAAGGCGGTCCAGTGGACACCAAGTTTAAGAAAGGGCACCTGAAATTGAAATATTTCAGAATGTTAAGGAAAACATAACCTCTAATAATAATAATGAAGATAACATTTACTGCCAAAAAATGAAAATTGCCAACATGCCATACACTACAAAGAGTGGCAAGGAAAGACCCAGTCTATGGCCTTTGTTTGCAAGTGGTGGTCCACTTCATGCAGTAAAAGAATGCATTTGCGGAAGATGGGGCCAAACACAGGCAGGCATCTTCTTTTGTAATCTCATACTGTATGATAAAGATGCTGCAACACCTTCTCGCTCTAACTCTAGTAGAGGTGTCACCTTTAAAACAGGCAAATCGTCTCCCAAAAAACTCACTAGACTGAAGAACAAATTGTGCATTCACAATTCCCTGAGGAGAGTCTAAGGGTGTCTACGTTAGCGATCTATGAGTCTGATATTGTACTTGTAGAGAAGCCTCCTTCCACCATTTTTTCCCCCTTGGCAAATGTGGGGATGAGCAGTATAAGTAAAGATGGTGATAATGATGATATAATAGAAATTGAGAATGCTAGTGTGGAAGTGAAACAGGTTGAGGGGGATATTTGCGTACTATCTGACACTAATGAGAATGCTGATGATGAGAATTTTAATGATGAGGATGTTGTTTGTGTAAAAGTTAGTCAGCTGCCAGCGGCATCAGTTCTTGCGCATGATAAAAAGAAGACCATTGTCATGCCTTGGCATAAGACCAAAAAAGTCACCTCTTGTGTGTGGAATTATTTTTACCCAAATCCTGACAACATTTGTAAATGCATCTCTACCATTCATGAGGCCAAAGTTAGTAGAGGTAGGCACGTTAACTATCTAAGAACCTGCCGTACTGTGTAAAAGCGGACTCTACCTGCCGTAATGTGTACAAGGAGACTCTAGAACCTGCCGTAATGTGTAAAAGGGGACTCTACCTGCCGTAATGTGTACAAGGAGACTCTACCTACCGTAATGTGTAAAAGGGGACTCTACCTGCTGTAATGTGTAAAAGGGACTCTACCTGCCGTAATGTGTAAATGGAGACTCTGCCTGCCATAATGTGTAAAAGAGAGCTCTGCTGTAATGTCTAAAAGGGTGTAATGTGTGTAAGTGGCGCTACTGTACAGCATAATTTGAATAATGGAGACTACTGTGTAGTGTAACATGAATTGGTTTTATTTTGTGGCCACGCCTCTTCCCATGAAGCCACTCCCCAATATTTTTTGTGGGGGTTCTGCCTGGAGTAATGTGTAAAAAGGCACTCTTTCTGCCATAATGTGTAGAAGGGGACTCTACGTGGAGTAATGTGTAAAAGGGGATCTACCTGGTGTAATGTGTGTAAGTGGCGCTACTGTGTGGCGTAATTTGAATAATAGAGACTACTGTGCAGCGTAAAATGAATTGGTATTATTTTATGGCCACGACCCTTCCCCATGAAGCCACTCCCCTATATTTTTGGCACATGCCTGCAGCGAGCACTGGCCCTATTTTAGATATGGGGGCGCCGGTGCTGTTTCTTGCATAGAGTGCTAAAATGTTTAGTTACGGCATGAATTTAAGTATTGATTTAAAACATCTAATTACATATGAATAAAGTTTTGAACATGGGTATGCAAACTATTTTACTTTCTTCATATTTTACAGCAATATTTTAAATGTTCATCAAACTAATTTGTCCTTAAGTATCCCCAATCCTACCTCATTCACACCACATTACAACTCTATTTATAAGCTATATATTTTTAATGTCTTTGCAAATGCATGCGACCAATTTCTCTGAAATTCTATTGCCAGATAGGTTCATGGTTACAGATAATTTTTAGTGTGCTGTGGGGATAGCAGTGGGGTAAAGAGCCCCCCCCCCCCTCTCTGTCTGCTGTTTGTTTGTGACCCCTCCCCTTTTCAAGCACCTGATATATAATTATCTCCAGGAATAATTGAGTAGCTACCATTGTTGGTTTGCAAGCTATATATTTTGCAAAGTTCATATTTACAGTGCTTCTTACCTCTGGAATTCTCTCCCTATCAGACTCTCCGGGGTAATTTTACTATCCTCCGTGTTTGCAGAGCTGGCAAATACAGGGGTACAGTATTTGCAATCTCAGAAAATTACCAAATACCTAACATGGGAGTGTACAAAACATGAGTGAACAGGGTTATTTGACCAAATACACCATCAGCGAAGCTCAGGTGGATTTCACACAGACATCAATGAAACATGAAAATTTACCTAGAATTGTTTCTGCAAACACACCCGCAAATAGTGCAAACTTGGATCAAAATGCACTTTTCAAATAGATGTCCCCCTAACCAGCATGTTTAGAGAAGCGTACACAGATCAATGAGATCCTTGTAGGCTTCTCTGTTTAAAGTTAAAGAAAGAGTAAATAAAAACTGCGTGGGGTCCCTCCTCCTAAGCATAACAAGTCTTTTATTTTATATTTTAGGCTCTTTGAGACTGTCCTGGTTCTAAAAATATAGGGGGGGAAGCGTGAGGTCCCCCTGTATTTAAAGAATCAGCTTTAGGCTCTTGGACCGGTCCTGGTTCCAAACATATGGGGGAAGAGGGACATAGTGGTCCTCTGTATTTTTAAAACCAGCACCGGGTTCCACTATCCAAGAACGTAATGCCACATCTGGGGGACACATTTATAATGGTCCCTGCGGCCATAGCATTACCCCCCTCAACTATTCAGCCCTGGCCAGGGTTCCCTGGGGGAGTGGGGACCCCCACAATAAAGGGGTCCCTCCCTCCAGGGCACCCAATGGCCAGGGCTGAAGCCCGTGGCTATTCCCAACATCCCCGGGCTGTAAACTGAGTGTAAAAATAAGATTTAATATTGTGTTTTGCTGGTGAAACTACAGGACCCAGCAAGCCTCCCCCGCAAGCTGGTACTTGGAGAAATACAAGTAACAGCATGCAGGTAATTAAAGGGCCCACTGGTACCTGTAGTTCTACCAGTAAAACAAATATTACAATAAAGACATTACACACCAACCATAGATAGTATAGCTTTAATAAAACACCTGTCACACATGAGGGTTGAAATTGGCTCAAGCAGGCTTTTGTGGGAAGAGCTAGCTTGAAAGGAGTGTGAGTGAAGCGTGAAGGTTAAAATCAGGCTTTGTGCTGACCGGGCTGGGGGCCGGAATGATGACACTGAAGAAATCCTTAATAGATGCAAATCTAATTGTAATAAATGAAGACTGGATAGGAACCGGAACAGATTGAAGTGCTGACCAGGCTGGATCCGAAATGGTGACACTGAAGAAATCCTTAATAGATGCAGGTATGGTAGCAGATACACTTGGTACTTTAAGATCACCAGACTGGTACTGAATCAAAGCAAACACTGAATATGCAAGAGCTCAGCACAGAGCTGTTACTTCTTGAGAAGAGACTGTTGTACTGACTGCCTGATGTGAGCAGGAAATCACCTTTATAACCAATGGTGCTCAGAAATTGGGTGCTGCAAACAGCTGGCTAGATGGGGCTACAGGATTGGACAATGGAGGATCAGCTGTCAGAATCCAAGATGGCAGCACCCAGGCTCGGTTTTGGAGGGAACTCTGGATTAGGCCCAAACACCAGGAAGCAGACATCATGGAGGAAAATGCTGTGACTGCAGACAGTGGCAGCAAGCGTTGTACAACTCTATTCACAGAGACAGCGGCAACTACTGGGAACTTCATGTGGACACAATGGACAAAGAGACCAGATGCTAAATACAGGATCCTGCTAATTACTCACACAGAGGAATTCCTACTCAGGTGGCTTAATCAGGAGTAGGTAACAGACTGCAGTTTGTATGCTGAAGGCAAGCAGGTCAGGATGTACTTGTATCTGGTGTGCTGGCTAAAACCCAGCATGAAGGCTGACTAAACTGCAAGAGAGATGGCAGAGGTGAGTCACAGAACATGAGAAATTCAGTCAGGATTGTGACAACACCATTGCACACACTCACACTTACATACATAGTACACTCACACATACTTACCTACAATCCTCCTTAGCACTTCGCTCCCCTTCACCTATAAAAATGCATATGTAGTCTGTAAAAACAAAACAAAAAACATGCTCACCTATTTCCTGTGTAGATCGGTCCTCTTTGGTCTATGTAGGTATTCAGGAGTTAAAAAACTAAAAAAAATAAAAACCCTAATCTAAACGGACGTAAGGGAACCTATCTGTACATACATAGATTCTCTTCCGTGACATCTGTCACTAGAGGACCCAGCAGCCAATCAGCCACATAGCAGCACTCTCCTGATTAGCTTAGCACTGCGAGCCTGTTAATCATGCGGAACCCATACGCTTCTGTGTGGAAAAGTCCCCTTAGAAGTATATGGTGGGAATCAGCAGTTTGCTGTAAACCACAAGGTAATTGAGGTCAACCATATACTGTATTTCTATGAGGAGTCGCATTGAGTGTGATTGACAGGCAGGGACCATTTGTGGGAAGTAACAAGAAGTGGAGACAACAACGCAGGTATGCTTTTTGGGGCAATGATTTTTAGGGCATGTCTCAATCTACAACTACGATCCCCATGGCCGGATTAAGGATTGTGAGGACAATGAAGTTGTGGGGGCTCCCAGTAGTAAAATAGCTTAGAAACTCCCCCCCTTCCTGTGTGTGATACACACACACCTGGACCATCAGCCGAGGTAGCACCATTGCTGCCGGATCCCACCCACCATCTTGCAGTATTTCACCTCAACATCCCGCGAGACTTGCTGAACACTAACCACCTTCTCAGTGGCCGCACAACTCCTCAGCTGTCAGAGCAGTAAAACTCCACTTAAACACTGCTGTGTGTGGGGGGTCCCTAATGTGTGGGGGACCTGGGACAACTGCCTCTGTTGTCCCTCCCTTAATCCAGCCCTGATGATCCCGTAAGCAGAAAACATTGCGTCAGCATCATAATTAATACGGACATTCTGCTCTGACCAAAGGGTTGCTTGGAGTCGATTATAGAAGGATCTGCGGCTGTCTCTGCGTATTTGTACTCAGTTACTTGGATCTGCTAAAGGCACTGGTGGACAGAGCCAACCCTAGGCATAGGCAAACTAGGCAAATGCCTAGGGCATTTGGTATGCCTAGGGGCACAATCAGCTTCTGCTGATTAAAATGATATGCAGCATGCCTAAATTCTGTGTGTGACTGCGGCTGTATATTTCATATGCAGATACAGCCACAGTCATACACAGAATATAGACATGCTGCATATCATTTTAATCAGCAGAAGCTGCTTGTGCATCCTAGCCACATAGAAATGCAAATAACATGCATTTTCAATCTAAAAAGGCGCCCAATGTTGGCAGAGCTGCCACCTGACTCATGCCAGGAATCTCCTGCTGAGGCAAGATGTATGTGGACACATCTATATTCAAGCAGAGGCAGAGGTCACAGTGTTAGCAGCCATGTGAGTGCTGTGTACAGGTGGGTTGGTTGTGCAATAGTGTTTGGCATATGTGTAAGAGGCATTATGTGTGTCATGTGTATAAGTGCATTAATAATGTATGGCATATGTGAAAGGGACTTATGTGTATCATTATGTGTATATGGGCATTAATAATGTGCTGCATAAGTGTAAGGGACATTATATGTATAAGGGCATTATATGTAAGGCATAATATGTAAGGCACATTATGTTTGTAAGGACATAATAATGTGTGTCATATGTGTAAAGGGTATTACTGTGTGGTATTATGTGTATAGAGGCATTACTAATGTGTGGCATTATGTGTATAAGGTGCACTACTGTGTGTCATAACATATAGAAAGGGCACTACTGAGCAATTCAGTGTAATGTAATTTGAATAAGGGGCACTAATGTGAGGAGTAACATATATAAGGTAAAGTGGTACTACTGTGTGATGTAACATGAATAAGGGACAGTATCACATTATAAAATGTGAATAAAGTTGCACTACTGTATGGCATAATTTGAATTGGGGGTTCTATTGGGTGGCCGTGCCCCTTCCCAGCAAGAACACACCCCTTTTTGAGCTCTGCGCCGAATATGCGCACTGTTCCTATTTATAATATAGGGGGTAGGAACACCAAAATGAGGACTGCTATGGGTGAAGGAAAGGGGTGTAGGGTCAGAGGCGGAACTAGCGGTGGTGCTAGGGGGCACCAGCCAAAATCTTGCCTAGGGCATCATATTGGCTAGGCCGGCTCTGCTGTGGTCGTAATAGAAATCCAGGCATCTGTGTTATTTGCATATTTTCTCACATCCTCTGCATTCGGGACTGTAGCCTCGAATGCATTCACGTACATTTCTGAATTTTAGTAAAGTTGGTCGTGATCTACCTATGGATGCCCCACAAGGTACCAGTAGATCACAATCAAACTTTTAGCTTGGTCTTGCATAGAGGTTTTAATTCTCTACACAACTCCGGTATTTCTACTATTTCTAGCTATGTTCTAGTGGCCTGTTGGGGAACTCCTGAAAATGACCCTTTCAGTGCAGAAATATCTTAATTTTATTCTAACGTTTGAGGGTGGATACTTTTCATTACTTAGTTAGCAATTACTTTTTGTATTTACAATTGCATAGCATTTACAATCAACGACATTTCAATATGCAAGTAATTTTCTAGAATGCTGCCTGTATGTAATCAAAGGGCCACAGCCATCAACGACTTCTATGACAGTCTAAGAAAGGAGACACGTAGAGAACAACCTTTTAGACCTGGGGATATTTTATAACAATGTCTGTCTGAAGGTGTCGTTATGTAAGTACATACATCAAAACTTGCACTCCCACTGACTTCGCAGTGTGTTATTCATTGACAGGTTAGAAAAACTCACGCAGCCCCTACTGGGTCTCTGTTCTACAAAGGTCAGGAACAGCTTAGACAAAGTCTTTCACTTGGCTTTTAAAGTCAGTGGGAATCAAAATCCTATTAGTAGCAGAGACCAACAGATTTCCAGAGCTGTTTTTGCTGCCCTGTAACAGTGAAGGGCTAAAAAGCTAAGCAGAAAAAAGATTTTGGAATAACTGTTCACTGTTTTAATAAAGACAATGGACCTCATTCAGAGATGGACGCAGATCTCTGCAAACGCAGCCAGATCTGCGTCCATCTCCTCCTCACATGCTGGGGGCCACCCAGCACAGGGCGAGGCCGCCCAGCACATGTGATGGGCCACCTCCCGATGCTTCTGCAATTAGATTGCGGATGCATCAAACTAAGGTTGACCCCTGGCTGTGCAGCCTGGCTGCACTGTCAGGCTGTCAGCCGCCATTTTTTTTAAACGGAGTGGCTGCATGTGACGTCGCACAGCCATCCCGAAAATGCTCACGGCATGTTCCCGTTCACCCCACCCCCCGAATGATGCATCGACACCCCGCAAACGGTCGCTGCTATCAATCATCTTGCGGGCCCATCCTTCCTGGATGCGTGCACAAGGAGAGGGGTCGCGCACGCAGCTGTATTGGGGATTATGACCCCCAAAGTTTGTTTACATCAATGCAATAGAACTGTTTTATTTAAATGGTGGCTAATTATGATGGGATGCAGTGACATCATGAGTTGGTGTCACCCAGTGCGCCAAGTGGACCCACAAAGCAACCTAGGAACCCGCCTATGGCCCTCATTCCAAGTTGATCGCTCGCTAGCTGCTTTTAGCAGCAGTGCACACGCTAGGCCGCCGCCCTCTGGGAGTGTATCTTAGCTTAGCAGAATTGCGAACGAAAGATTAGCAGTTCTGCTATTAAATATTTCCCTGCAGTTTCTGAGTAGCTCCAGACCTACTCCTAGATTGCGATCACCTCAGTCCGTTTTGTTCCTGATTGAACGTCACAAACACGCCCTGCGTTCGGCCAGCCACTCCCCCGTTTCTCCAGCCACTCCTGCGTTTTAGCCTGACACGCCTGCGTTTTTTAGCACACTCCCGGAAAACGGTCAGTTTCCGCCCAGGAACACCCACTTCCTGTCAATCACTCACCGATCAGCAGAGCGACTGAAAAGCGTCGCTCGGACCTGTGTAAAATTGCATAGTTTTGTGTGAAAATACTTAGCGCGTGCACCCTGCGGCCCATACGCATGCGCAGAATCGCCCATTTTTAGCCTGATCACTATTCTGCTAAAAACGGCAGCGAGCGAACAACTCGGAATGACCACCAATGTATCTAATTCCTAAACTTATAAAATCACTTTGGAGGAACTAATGATGGGACATCCTGTGCAGGATTGCACCATAAGACATATTATAGAGAGGGTCCTTTTTTTGTGCATAGTTTGTTGATTTTTGTTAAATAAATGTAATATTTTGCACACACACAAAAAATTGGAAAAATTATATTTTTACATACAGTATCTACACATGACAGCGTAAAGGAATTCCTGGCAAAACAATAGAATGGCACATATTAAACACCTGCCACTTTATGTAACTCCTGTAGGTAATATTGTATAACACTTAACCTCTAGGTCACAACATAACAAGGGTAACATAACAATGGTAGTGCAAGCAAGGCACATGTCCTTTGTGCCAGGACAAGGGGGGCACTACGGCAGGTGGCATGGCCTGGTGGTAAAGCCTCCACAGTTGGCAACCCCTTTTCTCCCAAGTACCACATTACAATCCACCCCCTCCCCCCATGAATTCCTGTACACACATAGGCCCTCATTCCGAGTTGTTCGCTCGTTCTTTTTCATCGCATCGCAGTGAAAATCCGCTTAGTACGCATGCGCAATGTTTGCACTGCGACTGCGCCAAGTAACTTTACTATGAAGAAAGTATTTTTACTCACGGCTTTTTCTTCGCTCCGGCGATCGTAATGTGATTGACAGGAAATGGGTGTTACTGGGCGGAAACACGGCGTTTCAGGGGCGTGTGGCTGAAAACGCTACCGTTTCCGGAAAAAACGCAGGAGTGGCCGGAGAAACGGTGGGAGTGCCTGGGCGAACGCTGGGTGTGTTTGTGACGTCAACCAGGAACGACAAGCACTGAACTGATCGCACAGGCAGAGTAAGTCTGGAGCTACTCTGAAACTGCTAAGTAGTTAGTAATCGCATTATTGCGAATACATCGGTCGCAATTTTAAGAAGCTAAGATTCACTCCCAGTAGGCGGCGGCTTAGCGTGTGTAACTCTGCTAAATTCGCCTTGCGACCGATCAACTCGGAATGAGGGCCATAGTTATTGTCACAGCACTCCTGAACCCAGTTCCTACTTACTGGGTCCAGCATCACTGGTTCCCAGGAGTCGGTGCTGGGTTTAGTTGTGGGAGGTCCTCCTTGCTGGTCAGCAGTCCCTTTCCCCATCTACTGTGGGTTCTACTGGTGGCTCTCCCCTCTTCCCTGGCTGCTGGCGTCACTTCTCTCCATGCAGGCATCTCTGGCTCCTTCTCCGGCAGCAGTAGGCTCTTCCATAGAGATGCATGTGCTGCTTTGTGTTAGATTTAAAGGGAAATGGTGCACCAAAAATGTGATGTAACATTGGCACCATATTTGAACCACTCTTTATTTGAGAAAGTCTGTAGGAAGAGTCAAATTATTAGGCTCCATACCTGTACTCCAGCGTTTGTTCTCCATGAACTTCCAGTGTAGTTATCTGTGTTCTGACTGGGTCCGTCTGCAATTCTCCTC
Source organism: Pseudophryne corroboree (assembly GCF_028390025.1). Lineage (NCBI taxonomy): Eukaryota > Metazoa > Chordata > Amphibia > Anura > Myobatrachidae > Pseudophryne > Pseudophryne corroboree. The sequence goes on from NC_086450.1 coordinate 339,822,653, forward strand.
ACTCACTTCCTTGGTACTGCACCTTGTGAGTTCCTGGTTCTGTCTTTAGATATCTCCTATGACCTGATTCTACTCATCCCTTGGTACCGCATCGCCCGTGTGGTTCTGACACATTCCTGTTGACTACGCTCCAATATGCTTCATGGGGACCAGTCTCACTGCCTGTCCTCACATCCTTCATACCCTCCAGCCCATACATTGGAACCCAATCAGAGGGCTGTGACCTGTGTATCAGGTGCAGCACAGTTCAAACTCCTTTGCACCAATACTTTAGACTATGTGCCTCCATTCTGGTCTACAACAACCCCTGTGTACGATTAGCATCCACACAATTCCTCTGAGAGCTGTGACAGTTATACATGTTGATGCTGAAGGCTTAGTCTTTACTGTGCCTTGAACGATAAGGGGGAGATTTATCAAAGCTAGGAGAGAGATAAAGTGGTAGCCAACCAATAAGCTTCTATCTGCCATTTTGCAAGCCGTTTTTAAAAATGACAGCTAGGAGCCGATGGATTGATACTTTATCTCTCTCCACTTTATACAGTATCTCTCCAAGCTTCGATAAATCTCGCCCTATGAATATTATAGTTCAAGGCACAGTGCACATTATTCCCCTTGGGCAGGGATGGCACTGAGTATTTTGGGCCAACGATACTGCTAGTGACACAGGAGTGGCATTACTTACCTTCCAGATTGGCACTGTGGGAGGTGCCCCAAAGAAATCCCTATGAGGAGAAGAGGATGGGGGCAGTGAACCATGGAGGCAGGACTTTCCCCCTGGCCCTAAGCCAGAGGAAGGACAAAAGTGAGGTCACCAAGGTCTGGGAGAGCATGGGACTGCTTATCAGCTAGAATGTGTCTGAGTATGGATTGACAGGAAGGTGAATGCAGTATGCAGCAGAAGGCTGAAGCCTGTTTTTTGTTTTGTATTTGTTTTTAGTTCTTTGCATTGATCTTGATATATATATCTGCAGATAAGCATTTTGATAGCTACATTTTTTCATTAATTTATTATTTATTATAGATACAGCAATCAGCCATAACACTAAAATCACTGACAGGTGAATAACATAGATTTCTCTAACGTCCTAGTGGATGCTGGGGACTCCGTAAGGACCATGGGGAATAGACGGGCTCCGCAGGAGACATGGGCACTTTAAGAAAGAATTTAGGTTCTGGTGTGCTCTGGCTCCTCCCTCTATGTCCCTCCTCCAGACCTCAGTTTGAATCTGTGCCCAGACGAGCTGGGTGCTGTTCAGTGAGCTCTCCTGAGCTTGCTATAAGAAAGTATTTTGTTAGGTTTTTTATTTTCAGGGAGCTCTGCTGGCAACAGACTCCCTGCATCATGGGACAGAGGGGAGAGAAGCAGCCCTACTCTCTGAAGATAGGTCCTGCTTCTTAGGCTACTGGACACCATTAGCTCCAGATGGATCGTACACAGGATCTCACCCTCGTCGTCCCATCCCAGAGCCGCGCCGCCTTCCCCCTCGCAGAGCCGGAAGACAGAAGCCGGGTGAGTATGAGAAGCAAAGAAGACTTCAAAATCGGCGGCAGAAGACTCCGTTCTTCACATGAGGGAACGCACAGCACTGCAGCTGTGCGCCATTGCTCCATACACACCTCACATACTCCGGTCACTGTAAGGGTGCAGGGCGCAGGGGGGGGGGGGGTGCCCTGGGCAGCATATGGACCTCTGTTGGCAAAAGTAAACATATATACAGTTGGGCACTGTATATATGTATGAGCCCCCGCCAAAAAGATATGTATTTTAGCGGGACAGAAGCCCGCCGTCGAGGGGGCGGGGCTTCTCCCTCAGCACTCACCAGCGCCATTTTTTCTCCACAGCTCCGCTGAGAAGAAGCTCCCCAGGCTCTCCCCTGCAGATCACGGTAGAAAAAGGGTAAAAAGAGAGGGGGGGGGGCACATAATTAGGCGCTAAAAACACAAATACAGCAGCTACTGGGTTAACATTAAGTTACTGTGTTATTCCTGGGTTATATAGCGCTGGGGTGTGTGCTGGCATACTCTCTCTCTCTGTCTCACCAAAGGGCCTTGTGGGGGAACTGTCTTCAAAAAGGGCATTCCCTGTGTGTGTGGTGTGTCGGTACGCTTGTGTCGACATGTCTGATGAGGAAGGCTATGTGGAAGCAGAGCGGGAGCAAATGAATGTGGTGTCTCTGCCGACGGCACCGACACCTGATTGGATGGATACGTGGAAGGTTTTAAATGATAATGTTAATTCCTTACATAAAAGGTTGGAAAAAGCTGAAGCCTCAGGACAGTCAGGGTCCCAACCCATGCCTGATCCTATGTCGCAGAGGCCGACAGGGTCTCAGAAGCGCCCACTATCCCAAATTATTGACACGGATACCGACATGGATTCTGACTCCAGTGTCGATTACGATGATGCAAGGTTACAGATAAAATTGGCTAAATCCATCCGTTATATGATTATAGCAATTAAGGATGTGTTGCACATCACAGAGGAAACCCCAGTCCCTGACAAGAGGGTTCATATGTATGGGGAAAAGAAGCCGGAGGTAACCTTTCCACCCTCACACGAGCTAAATGAGTTATGTGAAAAGGCTTGGGAATCTCCAGATAAAAACTGCAGATTTCCAAAAGGATTCTTATGGCGTATCCTTTCCCGCCAACGGACAGGTTACGCTAGGAATCCTCCCCTAGGGTGGACAAAGCTTTGACACGCTTATCCAAGAAGGTAGCCCTGCCGTCACAGGATACGGCTACCCTCAAAGATGCTGCGGATAGAAAACAGGAGGGTACCCTGAAGTCCATTTATACACATTCAGGTACCTTACTGAGGCCGGCAATCGCGTCGGCTTGGGTGTGTAGTGCTGTAGCAGCATGGACGGATACCTTATCTGAGGAACTTGATACCTTAGACAAGGATACTATATTAATGACCCTGGGGCATATTAAAGACGCTGTCCTTTATATGAGAGATGCTCAGAGAGACATTAGCCTACTAGGTTCTAGAATAAATGCTATGTCGATTTCTGCCAGAAGGGTCCTGTGGACTCGGCAATGGACAGGTGATGCCGACTCAAAAAGGCACATGGAGGTTTTACCTTACAAGGGTGAGGAATTGTTTGGGGAGGGTCTCTCGGACCTGGTCTCCACAGCTACGGCTGGAAAGTCAAATTTTTTGCCATACGTTTCCTCACAGCCTAAGAAAGCACCGTATTACCAAATGCAGTCCTTTCGATCACAGAAAAACAAGAAAGTCCGAGGTGCGTCCTTTCTTGCCAGGGGCAGGGGCAGAGGAAAGAAGCTGCACAACACAGCTAGTTCCCAGGAACAGAGGTCCTCCCCGGCTTCCACTAAATCCACCGCATGACGCTGGGGCTCCACAGGCGGAGCTAGGCCCGGTGGGGGCGCGTCTCCGAAATTTCAGCCACAAGTGGGTTCACTCCCAGTTGGATCCCTGGGCAATAGATATTGTGTCTCAGGGATACAAGCTGGAATTCGAAGAGATGCCCCCTCACCGATACCTCAAATCGGCCCTGCCAGCTTCCCCCTTAGAGAGGGAAATAGTGTTAACTGTAATTCACAAATTGTATCTTCAACAGGTGGTGGTCAAGGTTCCCCTCCTTCAACAAGGAAAGGGTTATTATTCAACCATGTTTGTAGTACCGAAACCGGACGGTTCGGTCAGACCAATATTGAATTTAAAATCCCTGAACACGTACCTGAAAAGGTTCCGGTTCAAGATGGAATCGCTGAGAGCGGTCATTGCAAGCCTGGAAGGGGGGATTTTATGGTGTCTCTGGACATAAAGGATGCATACCTTCATGTCCCCATTTATCCACCTCATCAGGCGTACCTCAGCTTTGTGGTACAGGATTGTCATTACCAATTTCAGACGTTGCCATTTGGTCTCTCCACGGCTCCGAGAATATTTACCAAGGTAATGGCGGAAATGATGGTGCTCCTGCGGAAGCAGGGGGTCACAATTATCCCATACTTGGATGATCTCCTCATAAAAGCGAGGTCAAGAGAGCAGTTGCTGATCAGCGTAGCACGTTCTCTGGAAGTGTTGCGGCAACACGGCTGGATTCTAAATATTCCAAAGTCGCAGTTGGTTCCTACAACTCGTCTGTCTTTCCTGGGCATGATTCTGGACACAGACCAGAAAAGGGTTTATCTCCCGATAGAGAAAGCTCAGGAACTCATGACACTGGTCAGGGGCCTATTAAAACCAAAACAGGTGTCAGTGCATCACTGCACTCGAGTCCTGGGAAAGATGGTGGCATCATACGAGGCCATTCCCTTAGGCAGGTTCCATGCGAGGACCTCTCAATGGGACTTACTGGACAAATGGTCCGGATCACATCTTCAGATGCATCGGTTAATCACCCTATCCCACAGGGCCAGGGTGTCTCTCCTGTGGTGGCTGCGGAGTGCTCACCTTCTCGAGGGCCGCAGATTCGGCATTCAGGACTGGGTCCTGGTGACCACAGATGCAAGCCTCCGAGGGTGGGGAGCAGTCACACAGGGAAGAAATTTCCAAGGTCTGTGGTCAAGTCAGGAGACTTGCCTTCACATCAACATCCTGGAACTAAGGGTCATATACAACGCCCTACGTCAAGCAGAGACCCTGCTTCACGGTCAACCGGTTCTGATTCAGTCAGACAACATCACCGCTGTGGCTCATGTAAACCGACAAGGCGGCACAAGGAGCAGGGTGGCGATGGTGGAAACCACCAGAATTCTTCGCTGGGCGGAGAATCACGTCAGTGCACTGTCAGCAGTGTTCATCCCGGGAGTGGACAACTGGGAAGCAGACTTCCTCAGCAGGCACGACCTCCACCCGGGGGAGTGGGGACTTCATCAGGAAGTTTTCGCACAGATTGCAAGTCGGTGGGAACTGCCACAGGTGGACATGATGGCATCCTGCCTCAACAAAAAACTACAGAGGTATTGCGCCAGGTCAAGGGACCCTCAGGCGATAGCTGTAGACGCCCTGGTAACACCGTGGGTGTTCCAGTCGGTCTATGTATTCCCTCCTCTTCTTCTCATACCAAAGGTGTTGAGAATCGTAAGAAAAAGAGGAGTGAGAACAATACTCATTGTTCCGGATTGGCCAAGAAGGACTTGGTATCCAGATCTGCAAGAAATGCTCACGGAGGACCCGTGGCCTCTTCCTCTAAGACAGGACTTGTTGCAACAAGGGCCTTATCTGTTCCAAGACTTACCGCGGCTGCGTTTGATGGCATGGCGGTTGAACGCCGGATCCTAGCGGAAAAAGGCATTCCGGATGAGGTCATTCCTACGCTGATAAAGGCTAGGAAGGAAGTGACGGCTCAACATTATCACCGTATTTGGCGAAAATATGTTGCTTGGTGTGAGGCCAGGAATGCCCCTACGGAGGAATTCCAGCTGGGCCGTTTCCTTCACTTCCTACAGTCAGGAGTGACTTTGGGCCTAAAATTGGGTTCCATTAAGGTCCAGATTTCGGCCCTATCCATTTTCTTTCAAAAAGAGCTGGCTTCTCTACCTGAAGTTCAGACGTTTGTGAAGGGAGTGCTGCATATTCAGCCCCCTTTTGTGCCCCCAGTGGCACCTTGGGATCTTAACATGGTGTTGAGTTTCCTGAAATCCCACTGGTTTGAACCACTCAAAACGGTGGAATTGAAATATCTCACGTGGAAGGTGGTCATGCTACTGGCCTTGGCTTCGGCTAGGCGTGTGTCAGAATTGGCGGCTTTGTCACATAAAAGCCCCAATCTGGTTTTCCATGCGGATAGAGCAGAGTTGCGGACCCGTCCACAATTCCTGCCAAAAGTGGTTTCATCTTTTCATATAAACCAACCTATTGTGGTGCCTGTGGCTACTACTGACTTGGAGGATTCCGAGTTGCTTGATGTGGTCAGGGCTTTGAAGGTTTATGTAGCCAGAACGGCTAGGGTCAGGAAAACAGAATCTTTGTTTATCCTGTATACTTCCAACAAGCTTGGTGCTCCTACTTCAAAGCAGACTATTGCTCGCTGGATCTGTAACACGATTCAGCAGGCTCATTCTGCGGCTGGATTGCCGCTGCCAAAATCCGTTAAGGCCCATTCCACTAGGAAGGTGGGCTCTTCTTGGGCGGCTGCCCGAGGGGTCTCGGCATTACAGCTGTGCCGAGCGGCTACTTTGTCAGGTTCAAACACTTTTGCAAAGTTCTACAAGTTTGATACCCTGGCTGAGGAGGACCTTGTGTTTGCTCATTTGGTGCTGCAGAGTCATCCGCACTCTCCTGCCCGTTTGGGAGCTTTGGTATAATCCCCATGGTCCTTACGGAGTCCCCAGCATCCACTAGGACGTTAGAGAAAATAAGATTTTACTTACCGGTAAATCTATTTCTCGTAGTCCGTAGTGGATGCTGGGCGCCCGTCCCAAGTGCGGACTTCTTCTGCAATACTTGTATATAGTTATTGCTGCAATAAGGGCTATGTTATTGTTGCATCAGGGTTGCACTGATGCTCTGTTGTTGTTCATACTGTTGACTGGGTAAGTTTATCACAAGTTATACGGTGTGATTGGTGTGGCTGGTATGTATCTTGCCCTGGATTACCAAAATCCTTTCCTTGTACTGTCAGCTCTTCCGGGCACAGTTTCTCTACCTGAGGTCTGGAGGAGGGACATAGAGGGAGGAGCCAGAGCACACCAGAATCTAAATTCTTTCTTAAAGTGCCCATGTCTCCTGCGGAGCCCTTCTATTCCCCATGGTCCTTACGGAGTCCCCAGCATCTACTACGGACTACGAGAAATAGATTTACCGGTAAGTAAAATCTTATTTTTATTGTTACAATGACACCTGTCAAGGGGTGGGATATATTAATCAGCAAGAGAACACTCAGTTCTTCAAGTTGATATGTTGGAAGCAGGAAAAATGGGCAAGCATAAGGATCTAAATGACTTTGACAAGGGCAGCAAAATTGTGATGGCTACATGACTGGGTCAGAATAGCTCCAAAATGGCAGGTATTTTGGGGTATTCCCAGTATGCTATAGTTAGTACCTACAAAAATGTTATTCAAAGAAGGAAAACCTGTGAACCAGCAATAAGGTCATCATGGGCACAAAAGGCTCAGTGATGCATGTGGGCAGCAAAGCCTAGACCAGTCAGAGTGCCCATGTTGTCCCCTGTCAACCCCCAAAAGCACCTACAATGAGCACGTGAGCATAAGAACTAGACCATGGACCAGTGGAAGAAGATGGCCTGTCTCTTTTACATCATGTGGATGACCGAGTGCACTATAAGAAATGCCACTATGATGCACTTTACAGCTGGAGGAGGCAATGTGATGCTCTGGGCAATGTTCTGCTGGGAAAACTTTGGTCCTGGTACATGTGGTTGTTACTTTGACTAAGTACACCCCTTCATGGCAACGGTATTCCCTGATGGCGGTTGTCTCTTTCAGGAGTATAATGTGCCCTTCTTCACTGCAAAAATTTTGTTCAGGAATGACTTGAAGAACATGACAAAGTGTTGACTTGGCCTCCAATTTCCTCAGATCTCAATCCAATCAGGCATCTATGGGGTGTGCTGTAAAAACAAGTCCAAGCCTTGCCTAACAACTTGCAGGACTTTAAAATTGATGGTCATTCACTAGGAGTAAATGAGGATCTGCAAATTCAGATGTGAACAGACAGGGTGAGGGGGATGCGATGGGTGTTGTGTTTACTGCCAGATTTGTGGCAGTGGCACATCTAGAGCTGAAGGGCTGGTCACAGTGAGACACTCCCATCAGACTCAGCCTAATGTATTAGAGAAGCATATGCAGAGCTCTGATTGGAGGATCTCAGCTCATGCTCCTCTGAAACTTGGTGCTCAGCAGCCTTGTGAGAATGATCTCAGAAGAAACAGGCTGCTGTGCTGTCTGCTGTTCTTCATGGCTTGCAAGGTATGAAACCTGTGGAGAACTATGGGGCATATACAAGGCCTTGCTAAAGTATTCACCCCTTTGCATTTTTCATGTTTTGTTGCCTCACTACCTGGAATTAAAATGGATTGTTTCAAGGTTTGCATCATTTCATTCACAGAACATGCCTACAACTTTGAAGATTTTTTTTTTCTATTGTGAAGCAAACAACAAATAGGACAAAATAACAGAAAACTTCAGCGTGCATAACTATTCACCCCCCTAAAGTCAGAACTTTGTAGAGCACCTTTTGCTGCAATTACAGATGCAAGTCGCTTTGGATAAGTCTCTGTGAGCTTGCCACTGGGATTTTTGCCCATTCCTCAAGGCAAAACTGCTCCAGCTCCTTCATGTTGGATGGTTTCCACTTGTGAACAGCAATCTTCAAGTCTGACCATAGATTCTCAATTGGATTGAGATATGGGCTTTGACTAGGCCATTTCAACACATTTAAATGTTTCCCCTTAAACCACTCGAGTGTTGCTTTAGCAGTATGCTTTGGGTCATTGTCCTGCTGGAAGGTGAACCTCCGTCCCAGTCTCAAATCACAGTCAGACTGAAACAGGGTTTGCTCAAGAATATCCCTGTATTTAGCACCATCCATCTTTCCCTCAACTCGAAACAGCTTCCCAGTCCCTGCTGCTGAAAAACATCCCCACAGCATGATGCTGTCACCACCATGTTTCACTGTGGGGGTGATGTTCTTGGGGTGATGGGATGTGTTGGGTTTGCGCCAGACATAGCATTTTCCTTGGTGGCCGAAAAGTTCAATTTTAGTCTCATCTGACCAGGGCACCTTCCTCCATACATTTGGGGAGTCGTTCACATGCCTTTTGGCAAACTCAAAAGTAATGACTTTTTTCTGACCACTCTTCCATAAAGCCCAGCTCTATGGAGTGTATAGATTATTGTGGTCACATGCGCAGATACACCAGTGTCTGCTGTGGAACTCTGCAGCTCCTTCAGGGTTACCTTTGGTCTCTGTGCTGCCTCTCTATCCTTGCGCGGTCTGAGTTTTGGTGGCTGGCCCTCTCTTGACAGGTTTGTTGTGGTACCATGTTCTTTCCATTTGAAGATGATGGATTTGATGGTGCTGTGGGGGATCATCAAAGATTTTGATATTTTTTTATAACCCAACCCTGACTTGTACTTCTCGACAACTTTGTCCCTGACTTTTTTGGAGAGCTCCTTGGTCTTCATGGTGTGATGTCTCTTGCTTAGTGGTGTTGCAGCCTCTGGGGCCTTTCAGAAAAGGTGTGTTTATACTGACAGATCATGTGACACTTAGATTGCACAAAGGAGGACTTCATTTCACTAATAATGTGACTTCTGAAGGTAATTGGTTGCACCAGAACTTTTGAGGGGCTTCATGGCAAAGGGGTGAATACATATGCACACGCCAATTTTCAAATTTTTATTTATAAAAATTATTTTTTATATTAATTTTTCTCATTTCACTTCACCAATGGTATATACAATTAAAGTTGGTATATACAATTAAAGTTGGATCCATTCTGACATGCATTTGTTGGAATGGATCCGACAAGGGCTATTCAATGAACTGCAATATCCAACAGGATTTGGCCGTTTCTGACCATCTCAATCCGACCTCAGGTCAATCCGACTTTTTTTTAAAGTAGGATTGAGATGGTCAGAAAGGGGGCCAAAACCTGTCAGATTTGACTCCATTTCCGACAGAAGCACACGGATCGGCGGCTATACCGCCAATCCACGTGCTTTCTGACAAGTCAGAATTTCTGACTTGTCGGAAAATTTTGGGGTGCATTGAATAGGGCAGAACCCCTTCCGACCTAAAAAAGTCGAAAACTGCCATCTTTCTAACAGACAGTAGCTTTCAACTGCAATTGAAATACCCCTTAGACAATTTTGTGCAGATCCATCACATAAAATTCAGATTAAAAAATAAATAAATTACAGGTTGTAATGTAACAAAATTGGTAAAAAGCCAAGGGGGGTGAATACTTTAGCAAGGCACTGTATATTTAATGGGGGCACTTCTGTATGGCATGTATATAAGTTGGGTGGCACTATCGTGTGGCACATATTGTGGGCACTTATGCATGGCATATTTATTACTCGTGGGCACTGCTATGTGGCATATACATTTATTCATTGGGGATCATTAGGTCGATATTGAAAAGTTTGACAGTGTCTAGATTGATCCCAAAAGGTCGACATGAACAAGGTCGACATATAAAAAAGGTCAACATGGTGAAAAGGTGGGCACAAGAAAAGGTAGACATGAGTTTTTTCTTTCTTTTTCTTACAAGCAGACTCCTCCTGTTGCAGTAGTGATCTGACCTGAATCCTAGGACACAGCATCTGATCACTCACACACCATCAGGAGGATTATGGCACCTATGGTAATGTGCAAGCCGTCCATCGCAGTGGCCAGGAAATCTCCGCTCTACAATAGAGATTCATGACCTCTTCCCACCCCCTAAACAGAGGTGACACGTCTCCATTTTCACATATTGAGGCTGTCGCCGCCCCCTTCTCGCTCCCCAAATGGCAGCAGACTGTCAATCACTGACAGTCTGCTGACGTTCTGCATCTGACGTCACTAGACCCATTCATGCACGGGCAGAACAGGTCCTGTACATGCGCAAAGTACTGATCATCGGTACTTTGTGCATGACAGTGCAGTTGAAAATGCACCTGAATGACCCCCAGTCAGCTGCAGCTAAAAGACTAAGGGTGTGTACACACGGTGAGATATTTTCTTTCAATTTTGACTATATAGTCGGAATCGCAAGAAAAGTTAGTGCAGATCGCAAGGTGAAAGTCACCTTGCGATCCCGATTGGATTCCGATGCACGGTCCCGCCAGGTCGGCATCGCAAGAAAAGATAGACTGTGCAGGCAAGTCAATCCTTGCTAGATCAGTGTACTATCTATTCATCTCACATGTCAATGACATCTCATATAAGCCAAAATCGTAAGCACACATAGTCCATATCTCAAGAAAAGTTAGTTAAAATCGGTGGGGCTGGGCTTCGGGGAGTTCAAGGGAAATCACAAGTGAAAATCAGGCATAGCAATGATCTCACCGTGTGTACACACCCTAACATTGCAAGACTGCTGTTGCTCTGTGATCGCTTTACTGCAGAAAACAATGACCTTAATGTAAGTTGAATAACTGGTAAAACTATTTACAGTGGTAATGTTCCTCCCATTTTTTTCTGTGCTTTAATAAATGATGGCAATCACCTCTCAAATATAGCTGTAGGGGTAAAAATCGTGTACAAAATTACCAATAAAGTACAAATTTCCCTTTTTTTTTTCAATATAATCTTAAAGTTCATTTCTGTTTTCAGTAGCGCCACATTTTTCTTTTGTCTTGTACAGAGGTAACATTGCTTTACTAAACAAAAACATTTTCTAATTAGATTAGAATATAATTTTTCTGTGTGATTTTTTTTGTAGAATCTGCTACAATATCTTATTTGCTAAGCAACAAACAGGTCACATACACTATGATACTGTAGTTTTAAAATGTTTTGTATTCCTACTAGTAATAGCAATGAAATTTGCATTTAATGTATTCTAAAATATGATTAATTCAGTTTCTCTCTGGTTTCCCTTTGTTTTTGGTCACCGCTCCTTCTGTATTTGTAAATATCATATATTCAGAACATGCAAAGTTCCCCAGTGGCAAAACAACGTTAAATCAGGCTTAATTCTTTTATGGGGTAAGTCCCAGAGTTTTTAATTATAAAATGTTAAATTGTAGAGTATTTTTGTATGCATTTAAGATCAGGAAATAGGCCGTAGGCTTTTCCCCCCCCCCTGTATATTAATAATAACTGACAGATCATTTTGCATGCTCTGCAACAAATTCAATCTCTTTTGGCATTTAATATTTTGCTTCTGCTAAATTTTGCCAAAGGATGAAACTTTTGGAAAATATCTTTAATTCTGATGTTTAAACTGAAATTGCATCTTCCTAGTAATACCTTATAGACTGTATTTGAATTCTAAAGTTCTTATGTGGAAATGAGCAGTCATTTTCTAAAAATTTCTAATGCTATGCAACCTTCATGACTTTGGCTCGTTGTCAGTTAATTAATTCAGCATTAATATTCCATTTGTGATGGTATAATTTTAGATCAGATGAGCTACATAGCAATGAATTATATCATGAAATATGCATGAGAATAGTATAGATATAGAAACATTTTTCAATTAATAAATCATTTAATATTTCATCAGAAAAATTATCTCTAATTGTGTGACACCAAAATGTAAAGTCTTGTTTAAATGAGATTTTTGGTGAAGGATGCTATCTATCTATCTATCTATCTATCTATCTATCTATCTATCTATCTATCTATCTATCTATCTGTCTGTCTGTCTGTCTGTCTGTCTGTCTGTCTGTCTGTCTGTCTATCTCTCTATCTATCTCTATCCATGTATCTATCTATCTATCTATCTATCTATCTATCTATCTATCTATCTATCTATCTATCTATCTATCTATCTATCTATCTGTCTATCTCTCTATCTATCTCTATCCATGTATCTATCTATCTATCTATCTATCTATCTATCTATCTATCTATCTATCTATCTATCTATCTATCTATCTAGTTATCTATTATACATTGCCAGGGTCACATGTGTGTCCCTCTAATCTTGAAAAGGGCCACACACCCTGCATATCAGTCATAAGTTCAAATATTACATTTAATCAAATAAATTATGAAATGATCACCAATCTGTAATAAACTGGACTGGAGTGAAAAGCAAGAAGGAGCTACCAGCAGTAGGTGACCATCCACAGGGCTGTCTTAACAGCAGTGTAGGCCCCTGGGCACAGCAATGCACTGGGCCCCCTACCAATCCTCTACCGGTAGGGGTGGGGGGTGCTATCAGCGCAGCTTTGATGTCCCACTGGCGGTATGGGGTGTTCTATCTTCCGCTCAGCATGTAGGACCTGGAACAGTAATTTCTGCCAATTACTCCTTTACTGCACAGATGGGGCTAAACTGTAGAAGGGGGCATTGGGCTGAATGAAGAAGTCCTGGTATATGATTTCCAGAGTGGTAGGGGGTGTTTAATACATAGGGGAGGGGTGGATAGTGGAGTGGGCTTAATATTTATCATTTTCAGGTGGGAGGGCAGCTTGCTTGAATGCAGATATCTCAAGTTCCTGAAAATATATTTCTTAGCTTTGAATGGGATAAAAACTAGACAGTAACACCTTTCAGGAGGATTTGGGGACTTGGGGATCAGAGTTCAGGAGCCAAAGCTATTCACCAACGAACATCTAAAACTGCATTTTAGGCGTGTGCAGCTGGAGTAGGGACCAGCTGCTTGAAGGCTGATATCTCTGGTTCTGGGGATAGTAGAGACAAGCTGCTAGTGTCCACCAAAAGGGGAAAGTCGTAGCTTTTGGCTTATACCCTCAGAAATACTCTAAATCAGACAAAACCCAAGATATTAAACTGGGAAGAGGAATTAACAGGCTTGGTTGGGGACCACTGCTTTCAAGTCAGATATCTCCGGTTCCCCAGGGCCGATTTTCAAAAATCTGGTACCCCTGGAAACAGGGGACCCTCAACTATCAGTCTAGGGCCCTTATACTCCTGGGGCCCTTGGGCAAGAGCCCATTGAGCCCATACGAAAAGACGGCCCTGACCATCCAATGCAATCTTGGGTGCCTAAAACTTCAGCTCACAGTATGACCTAAGTGCCTGAATACAGATACAAACTTCAGATCTTACCAAGTGAGGTGTCTTTGGTGCCTGAACTGGAGAATAGGGTGAAGCTCAGTGTTGCAAGAGCAGAGGAGTTACTTTATGCTCCGACAATGTTCAGTCTGTCATGTCCTGAGTAGCCACAGAAGTGCAGAAACCAGTGCCACAGCATCCAGAGAGCCTGTCAAAGAGAGTATCACACAGTGTGAGTCAGTACTAGGGGGTAATTCAGAGTTTATTGCAGCAGCAAATTTGTTAGCAGTTGGGCAAAACCATGTGCACTGTAGGGGGGGCAGATATAACATGTGCAGAGATAGTTAGATTTGGGTGGGTTATATTGTTTCTGTGCAGGGTAAATACTGGCTGCTTTATTTTTACACTGCAATTTAGATTTCAGTTTGAACATACCCCACCCAAATCTAACTCTCTCTGCACATGTTATATCTGCCCCCCCCCCCCCCTGCAGTGCACATGGTTTTGCCCAACTGCTAACAAATTTTCTGCTGTGATCAACTCTGAATTAGGCCCTATGTGCATAAAGGAAATACAGCTAGGCAGAGAAGCAGAGGGTACTGTATTTAAAAAACTGTATTCAATGAAAAGGGTGCTGTCATTATAATGTTGCAGCCTTATGGGTGTAGGTAAGGTTTCCCTTCCGTAACCAATGATAAAATTGGCATGTTAAAACTTAGACAGTGTATGAATAGGTGTTTTATTGTCAATATTTGAGCATTTTGGATCAATAAAGAAATAGCATCTAGTATAATGTTAGATAAAGTCAATACAGGTTGAGTATCCCTTATCCAAAATGCTTGGGACCAGAGGTATTTTGGATATCGGATTATTCCGTATTTTGGAATAATTGCATACCATAATGAGATATCATAGTGATGGGACCTAAATCTAAGTACAGAATGCATTTATGTTACATATACACCTTATACACACAGCCTGAAGGTCATTTTAGCCAATATTTTTTATAACTTTGTACATTAAACAAAGTATGTGTACACTGACACAATTCAGTTATGTTTCATATACACCTTATACACACAGCCTGAAGGTCATTTAATACAATATTTTTAATAACTTTGTGTATTAAACAAAGATTCTGTACATTGAGTCATCAAAAAACAAAGGTTTCACTATCTCACTCTCACTCAAAAAAGTCCGTATTTCGGAATATTCCGTATTTCGGAATATTTGGATATGGGATACTCAACCTATATGTACATTCATTAAGAAATAGTAGAAATACGGATGTAAAATAACAGAAAATTCACAATGTTAGAAATATATGCATATATTCATTATTAAGATGTACAAACATGTAAGATATGCATGTAGCTAGATATGTAAGATGTGCATGTACTGTACTGTAGCTGTGCATGTACAGTAGCTAGACATGTAATATATGCATGTAGCTAGATATATAAGATGTGTACATACAGTAGCTAGACATGTAAGATACACATGTACAGTAGCTAGACATGTAATATATGCATGGAGCTAGATATATAAGATGTGCATGTATAGTAGCTAGACATGTAAGATGTGCATGTAGCTAGACATGTAATATGTAGAGATGAGCGGGTTCGGTTCCTCGGAATCCGAACCCGCCCGAACTTCAGCTTTTTTTACACGGATCCGAGCGACTCGGATCTTCCCGCCTTGCTCGGTTAACCCGAGCGCGCCCGAACGTCATCATGACGCTGTCGGATTCTCGCGAGGCTCGGATTCTATCGCGAGACTCGGATTCTATATAAGGAGCCGCGCGTCGCCGCCATTTTCACACGTGCATTGAGATTGATAGGGAGAGGACGTGGCTGGCGTCCTCTCCATTTAGATTAGAAGAGAGAGAGTGAGATTGAGACAGAGACACTTGATTTACTGGAGCTTAGGAGTACTAGAGAGTGCAGAGTTTACTAGTGACTGACCACTGACCAGTGACCACCAGTGCAGTTTTATTTAATATAATCCGTTCTCTGCCTGAAAAAAACGATACACAGTGACTCAGTCACATACCATATCTGTGCTCAGCCCAGTGTGCTGCATCATCTATGTATAATATCTGACTGTGCTCACACAGCTTAATTGTGGGGGAGACTGGGGAGCAGTTATAGGTTATAGCAGGAGCCAGGAGTACATATTATTAAAATTAAACAGTGCACACTTTTGCTGCAGGAGTGCCACTGCCAGTGTGACTGACCAGTGACCTGACCACACTGACCACCAGTATAGTATACTATATTGTGATTGCCTGAAAAAGTTAAACACTCATCGTGTGACTTGTGTGGTGTTTTTTTATTCTATAAAAAACTCATTCTGCTGACAGACAGTGTCCAGCAGGTCCGTCATTATATAATATATACCTGTCCGGCTGCAGTAGTGATATATATATATTTTTTATATCATTATTTATCATCCAGTCGCAGCAGACACAGTACGGTAGTTCACGGCTGTAGCTACCTCTGTGTCGGCACTCGGCAGTCCATCCATAATTGTATACCACCTACCCGTGGTTTTTTTTTTCTTTCTTCTTTATACATACTACATCTCATTATCATCCAGTCTATATTAGCAGCAGACACAGTACAGTACGGTAGTCCACGGCTGTAGCTACCTCTGTGTCGGCACTCGGCTGTCCATCCATAATTTTATACCACCTACCCGTGTTTTTTTTTTCTTCTTTATACATACTACATCTCATTATCATCCAGTCTATATTAGCAGCAGACACAGTACAGTACGGTAGTCCACGGCTGTAGCTACCTTTGTGTCGGCACTCGGCAGTCCATCCATAATTGTATACCACCTACCCGTGGTTTTTTTTTCTTTCTTCTTTATACATACTACATCTCATTATCAACCAGTCTATATTAGCAGCAGACACAGTACAGTACGGTAGTCCACGGCTGTAGCTACCTCTGTGTCGGCACTCGGCAGTCCGTCCATAATTGTATACCACCTACCCGTGGTTTTTTTTTCTTTCTTCTTTATACATACTACATCTCATTATCATCCAGTCTATATTAGCAGCAGACACAGTACAGTACGGTAGTCCACGGCTGTAGCTACCTCTGTGTCGGCACTCGGCAGTCCATCCATAATTGTATACCACCTACCCGTGGTTTTTTTTTTCTTCTTTATACATACTACATCTCATTATCATCCAGTCTATATTAGCAGCAGACACAGTACAGTACGGTAGTCCACGGCTGTAGCTACCTCTGTGTCGGCACTCGGCAGTCCATCCATAATTGTATACCACCTACCCGTGGTTTTTTTTTCTTTCTTCTTTATACATACTACATCTCATTATCATCCAGTCTATATTAGCAGCAGACACAGTACAGTACGGTAGTCCACGGCTGTAGCTACCTCTGTGTCGGCACTCGGCAGTCCGTCCATAATTGTATACCACCTACCCGTGGTTTTTTTTTCTTTCTTCTTTATACATACTACATCTCATTATCATCCAGTCTATATTAGCAGCAGACACAGTACAGTACGGTAGTCCACGGCTGTAGCTACCTCTGTGTCGGCACTCGGCAGTCCATCCATAATTGTATACCACCTACCCGTGGTTTTTTTTTCCTTCTTTATACATACTACATCTCATTATCATCCAGTCTATATTAGCAGCAGACACAGTACAGTACGGTAGTCCACGGCTGTAGCTACCTCTGTGTCGGCACTCGGCAGTCCATCCATAATTGTATACCACCTACCCGTGGTTTTTTTTTCTTTCTTCTTTATACATACTACATCTCATTATCATCCAGTCTATATTAGCAGCAGACACAGTACAGTACGGTAGTCCACGGCTGTAGCTACCTCTGTGTCGGCACTCGGCAGTCCGTCCATAATTGTATACCACCTACCCGTGGTTTTTTCTTCTTTCTTCTTTATACATACATACTACATCTCATTATCAACCAGTCTATATTAGCAGCAGACACAGTACAGTACGGTAGTCCACGGCTGTAGCTACCTCTGTGTCGGCACTCGGCAGTCCGTCCATAATTGTATACCACCTACCCGTGTTTTTTTTTTCTTCTTTATACATACTACATCTCATTATCATCCAGTCTATATTAGCAGCAGACACAGTACAGTACGGTAGTCCACGGCTGTAGCTACCTCTGTGTCGGCACTCGGCAGTCCATCCATAATTGTATACCACCTACTCGTGGTTTTTTTTCTTTCTTCTTTATACATACTACATCTCATTATCATCCAGTCTATATTAGCAGCAGACACAGTACAGTACGGTAGTCCACGGCTGTAGCTACCTCTGTGTCGGCACTCGGCAGTCCATCCATAATTGTATACCACCTACCCGTGTTTTTTTTTTCTTTCTTCTTTATACATACTACATCTCATTATCATCCAGTCTATATTAGCAGCAGACACAATACAGTACGGTAGTCCACGGCTGTAGCTACCTCTGTGTCGGCACTCGGCAGTCCGTCCATAATTGTATACCACCTACCCGTGGTTTTTTTTTCTTTCTTCTTTATACATACATACTACATCTCTTTATCAACCAGTCTATATTAGCAGCAGACACAGTACGGTAGTCCACGGCTGTAGCTACCTCTGTGTCGGCACTCGGCAGTCCGTCCATAATTGTATACCACCTACCCGTGGTTTTTTTTTCTTTCTTCTTTATACATACATACTACATCTCTTTATCAACCAGTCTATATTAGCAGCAGACACAGTACAGTACGGTAGTCCACGGCTGTAGCTACCTCTGTGTCGGCACTCGGCAGTCCATCCATAATTGTATACTAGTATCCATCCATCTCCATTGTTTACCTGAGGTGCTTTTTAGTTGTGCCTATTAAAATATGGAGAACAAAAATGTTGAGGTTCCAAAATTAGGGAAAGATCAAGATCCACTTCCACCTCGTGCTGAAGCTGCTGCCACTAGTCATGGCCGAGACGATGAAATGCCAGCAACGTCGTCTGCCAAGGCCGATGCCCAATGTCATAGTACAGAGCATGTCAAATCCAAAACACCAAACATCAGTAAAAAAAGGACTCCAAAACCTAAAATAAAATTGTCGGAGGAGAAGCGTAAACTTGCCAATATGCCATTTACCACACGGAGTGGCAAGGAACGGCTGAGGCCCTGGCCTATGTTCATGGCTAGTGGTTCAGCTTCACATGAGGATGGAAGCACTCAGCCTCTCGCTAGAAAAATGAAAAGACTCAAGCTGGAAAAAGCACAGCAAAGAACTGTGCGTTCTTCGAAATCCCAAATCCACAAGGAGAGTCCAATTGTGTCGGTTGCGATGCCTGACCTTCCCAACACTGGACGTGAAGAGCATGCGCCTTCCACCATTTGCACGCCCCCTGCAAGTGCTGGAAGGAGCACCCGCAGTCCAGTTCCTGATTGTCAGATTGAAGATGTCAGTGTTGAAGTACACCAGGATGAGGAGGATATGGGTGTTGCTGGCGCTGGGGAGGAAATTGACCAGGAGGATTCTGATGGTGAGGTGGTTTGTTTAAGTCAGGCACCCGGGGAGACACCTGTTGTCCGTGGGAGGAATATGGCCGTTGACATGCCTGGTGAAAATACCAAAAAAATCAGCTCTTCGGTGTGGAAGTATTTCACCAGAAATGCGGACAACATTTGTCAAGCCGTGTGTTCCCTTTGTCAAGCTGTAATAAGTAGGGGTAAGGACGTTAACCACCTCGGAACATCCTCCCTTATACGTCACCTGCAGCGCATTCATAATAAGTCAGTGACAAGTTCAAAAGCTTTGGCCGACAGCGGAAGCAGTCCACTGACCAGTTAATCCCTTCCTCTTGTAACCAAGCTCACGCAAACCACCCCACCAACTCCCTCAGTGTCAATTTCCTCCTTCCCCAGGAATGCCAATAGTCCTGCAGGCCATGTCACTGGCAATTCTGATGATTCCTCTCCTGCCTGGGATTCCTCCGATGCATCCTTGCGTGTAACGCCTACTGCTGCTGGCGCTGCTGTTGTTGCTGCTGGGAGTCGATGGTCATCCCAGAGGGGAAGTCGTAAGACCACTTTTACTACTTCCACCAAGCAATTGACTGTCCAACAGTCCTTTGCGAGGAAGATGAAATATCACAGCAGTCATCCTACTGCAAAGCGGATAACTGAGGCCTTGGCATCCTGGGTGGTGAGAAATGTGGTTCCGGTATCCATCATTACTGCAGAGCCAACTAGAGACTTGTTGGAGGTACTGTGTCCCCGGTACCAAATACCATCTAGGTTCCATTTCTCTAGGCAGGCGATACCGAAAATGTACACAGACCTCAGAAAAAGAGTCACCAGTATCCTAAAAAATGCAGCTGTACCCAATGTCCACTTAACCACGGACATGTGGACAAGTGGAGCAGGGCAGGGTCAGGACTATATGACTGTGACAGCCCACTGGGTAGATGTATGGACTCCCGCCGCAAGAACAGCAGCGGCGGCACCAGTAGCAGCATCTCGCAAACGCCAACTCTTTCCTAGGCAGGCTACGCTTTGTATCACCGGTTTCCAGAATACGCACACAGCTGAAAACCTCTTACGGCAACTGAGGAAGATCATCGCGGAATGGCTTACCCCAATTGGACTCTCCTGTGGATTTGTGGCATCGGACAACGCCAGCAATATTGTGTGTGCATTAAATATGGGCAAATTCCAGCACGTCCCATGTTTTGCACATACCTTGAATTTGGTGGTGCAGAATTTTTTAAAAAACGACAGGGGCATGCAAGAGATGCTGTCGGTGGCCAGAAGAATTGCGGGACACTTTCGGCGTACAGGCACCACGTACAGAAGACTGGAGCACCACCAAAAACGCCTGAACCTGCCCTGCCATCATCTGAAGCAAGAAGTGGTAACGAGGTGGAATTCAACCCTCTATATGCTTCAGAGGTTGGAGGAGCAGCAAAAGGCCATTCAAGCCTATACAATTGAGCACGATATAGGAGGTGGAATGCACCTGTCTCAAGCGCAGTGGAGAATGATTTCAACGTTGTGCAAGGTTCTGATGCCCTTTGAACTTGCCACACGTGAAGTCAGTTCAGACACTGCCAGCCTGAGTCAGGTCATTCCCCTCATCAGGCTTTTGCAGAAGAAGCTGGAGACATTGAAGGAGGAGCTAACACGGAGCGATTCCGCTAGGCATGTGGGACTTGTGGATGGAGCCCTTAATTCGCTTAACAAGGATTCACGGGTGGTCAATCTGTTGAAATCAGAGCACTACATTTTGGCCACCATGCTCGATCCTAGATTTAAAGCCTACCTTGGATCTCTCTTTCCGGCAGACACAAGTCTGCTGGGGTTGAAAGACCTGCTGGTGAGAAAATTGTCAAGTCAAGCGGAACGCGACCTGTCAACATCTCCTCCTTCACATTCTCCCGCAACTGGGGGTGCGAGGAAAAGGCTCAGAATTCCGAGCCCACCCGCTGGCGGTGATGCAGGGCAGTCTGGAGCGACTGCTGATGCTGACATCTGGTCCGGACTGAAGGACCTGACAACGATTACGGACATGTCGTCTACTGTCACTGCATATGATTCTCTCAACATTGAAAGAATGGTGGAGGATTATATGAGTGACCGCATCCAAGTAGGCACGTCACACAGTCCGTACTTATACTGGCAGGAAAAAGAGGCAATTTGGAGGCCCTTGCACAAACTGGCTTTATTCTACCTAAGTTGCCCTCCCACAAGTGTGTACTCCGAAAGAGTGTTTAGTGCCGCCGCTCACCTTGTCAGCAATCGGCGTACGAGGTTACATCCAGAAAATGTGGAGAAGATGATGTTCATTAAAATGAATTATAATCAATTCCTCCGCGTAGACATTGACCAGCAGCAATTGCCTCCACAAAGTACACAGGGAGCTGAGATGGTGGATTCCAGTGGGGACGAATTGATAATCTGTGAGGAGGGGGATGTACACGGTGATATATCGGAGGATGATGATGAGGTGGACATCTTGCCTCTGTAGAGCCAGTTTGTGCAAGGAGAGATTAATTGCTTCTTTTTTGGGGGGGGTCCAAACCAACCCGTCATATCAGTCACAGTCGTGTGGCAGACCCTGTCACTGAAATGATGGGTTGGTTAAAGTGTGCATGTCCTGTTTTGTTTATACAACATAAGGGTGGGTGGGAGGGCCCAAGGACAATTCCATCTTGCACCTCTTTTTTCTTTTATTTTTCTTTGCGTCATGTGCTGTTTGGGGAGGGTTTTTTGGAAGGGCCATCCTGCGTGACACTGCAGTGCCACTCCTAGATGGGCCCGGTGTTTGTGTCGGCCACTAGGGTCGCTTATCTTACTCACACAGTCAGCTACCTCATTGCGCCTCTTTTTTTCTTTGCGTCATGTGCTGTTTGGGGAGGGTTTTTTGGAAGGGCCATCCTGCGTGACACTGCAGTGCCACTCCTAGATGGGCCCGGTGTTTGTGTCGGCCACTAGGGTCGCTTATCTTACTCACACAGTCAGCTACCTCATTGCGCCTCTTTTTTTCTTTGCGTCATGTGCTGTTTGGGGAGGGTTTTTTGGAAGGGACATCCTGCGTGACACTGCAGTGCCACTCCTAGATGGGCCCGGTGTTTGTGTCGGCCACTAGGGTCGCTTATCTTACTCACACAGTCAGCTACCTCATTGCGCCTCTTTTTTTCTTTGCGTCATGTGCTGTTTGGGGAGGGTTTTTTGGAAGGGACATCCTGCGTGACACTGCAGTGCCACTCCTAGATGGGCCCGGTGTTTGTGTCGGCCACTAGGGTCGCTTATCTTACTCACACAGCGACCTCGGTGCAAATTTTAGGACTAAAAATAATATTGTGAGGTGTGAGGTATTCAGAATAGACTGAAAATGAGTGGAAATTATGTTTTTTGAGGTTAATAATACTTTGGGATCAAAATGACCCCCAAATTCTATGATTTAAGCTGTTTTTTAGGGTTTTTTGAAAAAAACACCCGAATCCAAAACACACCCGAATCCGACAAAAAAAATTCGGTGAGGTTTTGCCAAAACGCGGTCGAACCCAAAACACGGCCGCGGAACCGAACCCAAAACCAAAACACAAAACCCGAAAAATTTCCGGCGCTCATCTCTAGTAATATGTGCATGTACAGTAGCTAGACATGTAAGATGTGCATGTGGCTAGACACATAAGGTGTGCATGTAGCTAGACATGTAATATATGCATGTAAGTTGCTGCCCCATAATTGCTTGATTAGATATTTACTTAACAAGCATGTGTACCTAATACAAGAGTGGCCACTGAGTGTATATTGCCTTCTGGAGAACAGCATCACTGGATTTCCATCCAAGTTTTATTCCTTCTTTACAGGACCCTCAAGAGTTCTTGAGCTCATAGGGGGATATTCAATTGTTTGAAAAGTCAGTTGGGCATCTGTTTTTTCCTATCTAATAGACAGGAAAAAACAGACACCCAACCGACTTTTCAAACATTTGAATTCCCCCCATAGCGTCTTCTGCATATGTGAGTTAGCTGCCTATACTGCACTACACCTGAAGCCATTTTCTTTGGTTACAGCATGATCACAGGCATGTGCACATGGAGTGTCAGGTTTGCTCAGACACACCCTAGTGTTGACAGGTATCCGTTGCAGCTGTCATACCCCTTTTGGCATTAATTTGAAACTTTCCAGTAATCAGATTTGCACCCCTAACATCTCCATAGGAAAAGGAGGGGTGGGTCAAATGTGATTCTCAATTGTGAATCAAGTGTGATTCTCTAGTGTGATTCTCTGAAGCTCCTCCCTACATCACATGCCTTCCCTCCTGCTGCAATGGGGTGTCACTCGAAAGCTGAGTACACTGCTCGATCCATACTTAGTGGCGGGCACTTCCGGTCCGCGAAAAACCTCAGTTATCTTCAGCTGTAATTATTTGGTTTTAAATGGACACAAGGAATATATGGACAGAGGATACAAATCCCTACTAGGCGGCCTCAGGTTTTTAGTTGAACAGGAAATCTGTGTCTGGAAATAGGTTTTATTGGTTATTGTATTAGAAATTGTTGGGGGTATGTATATCTGTATGGATCAACATCCTCCTTGTACCTTGACAAAGAAACTTTATCTGTTTCAAAACGCATTGGTGAGGCGGAACGTGGTCTCAGTGGACTCTTGTTGTGATTTTGATCATCAATCCGGGGACGCCTGTGTAAACACCATTCAAGTGTTTTTGGTCTGCTTGCATGTAGACCAAAAACTTTAGTAAGAGTCCATTTGTACCCACTGTTTTTAGGCTATTTTATGGATGTTTTTTATTTATTAAATCTGGTAATACACTATTGGGAGCCTTTCCTTTTATGCATGTCCGAATGATTTCTGTTGGATATCGAGGCTGGCATTGACCGCTCCTATATAATTGCGTTGAAGTCTACAGTATATTCATGGTAGACCACCCGTGAGTGTAAGAGTCGATATATTTGGATTTTGGGAAAATATAGAGGTTACAGGATCACACTATTGGATTATTTCCTTCTTTTCTATGTCCGAGCCATATTGGAGAATTACATTAACATCTATCCAGAACCGGCGGTGTCCGCTCCTCTATGCTTGAATAGTCTACGTTTGGTAGACTTTCATAATGGTAAGAGTCCAGGATGAAAAATCGCTTTTTACCAAGGAATTTGAAACATAATCACACTATGATGTTTTTTTATGTATTTATGTCTCTGAATTAGGAAATATTCTGTGGTGATTCCGAAGTGTATAGCGCCTGAAGTACTTATGGTGCCCATACACTTGAGATAATCGGTGCTAACCTTCGATTTCAACCGCATCTGTGAGAGAAATCGAAGGATTGTATGCACATTTTAGGTACCTGTCGATGCAATGCGCGGTGCCGCCGTTCGAATCTCAAGATAGTATGTGCTGCACTTAATATTTATCGAATCGCAGTGCGATCGCATGTGTTTTTAAAAACACATGCTATATATCGCAGTGCGATGGGCTCCCACTCGGCGGTGACGTGCCCATCACGTAATTACCATGCGATCTATCGCATGACCGCATGGTAATCACTTTGGCAGTTCAGGTGCGATTTCATCGCACCTGAACAGCCGGTGCGATGCATCGCACAAGTGTATGGGCACCATAAGTGTTTTCTTGTTTGTCAGATGCGCCAATATATCTGTAGATATATTGGGCATCGGCCTTGCAACAGAGCTGACGAGATATGTCTGTGAACAACGGCATTCACAGACATACTGTTTGTATACATCAGCAGACCCGCTTGCGATATACTGGCCATTTGATCGAACAGCCGATATATAGCACTCAGTGTTTACCCAACATAAGAGGCAGGTCGAGTCAGCACACATTAACAACTCCAGGCAGGCACTTGTGACAGTTATATTTTTACTGTCACATAACTTCAGTTGGGTGCTGAGAACTGTCAGTGAAAAATGATTATATAATATAGATATTAAAATGGAATATGAAACATTTTCAAATGTTATAAAAATGATACTGACACCTCCATAACCCTCACCACAGCCCCCACATTCCTCATTTCTCAACACCCACTAGGGAGGACATTTCCCCAGGCCCCTGACTGGCAAGGGGCCTCAAAATTGTCTGACTTATTATTTTTGTGTTCCGACTTTTTTCCACATTTATCCAACTGCTAATTTGGCAATTTCTAAGTAATGAAACTTCAAACCTAGCGCCTAAAAATGTTAATTGGTCACACCGGCATAACACGCAGCTGCACATGTGCTTATTCAGTGGCGTAACTAGAAATGTTTCTCCCCCAAGCCAAAAAAATTATCTAGGCCCCCCCCCTCCCCCTCATAACTGGCACTAGCAAAGTGAAGAATTTGTGTGCGCCAAAAAGGGGTGTGGCTTCATTAAAATGGTTGTGGTTTCGCTGAAAGGGGCGGGGTGTTGCAGGAAAAGACCACCTTATACCCCAGTTTTGCAACCTGCACGCCGAGACATTGGCGACCACAGGGAAAATAATCCTGATTCATATCCCTTACATTATTTGTCATTATTCCTCCTTATAGTTATGCCCCTTACAGATTATGCCACACACTGCAATGGCCCTTAGACATTATGCCACACACAGGGCCGGTTCTACACCTTGCGGCGCCCAGTACGAAAGTTTACACTGGCGCCTCCCCTCAGTGGTAAACAGTTAGGCCAAAAAATAGTGGCGTGGCTTCATAGGGGAGGAGCGTGGCCACAGTTATGCCCCCAGTAGTTGTGTCCCCAGTAGTTGTGCCCCCTGTAGCTGTGCCCCCTGTAGCTGTGCCCCCAGTAGATTTGCCCCAAATAGTTGTGCCCCCAGTAGAATTGCTCCCTGTAGCTATGCCCCCAGTAGCTGTGCCCCCAGTAGCTGTGCCCCCAGTAGATTTTCCCCCAGTAGATTTTCCCCCAGTAGATTTGCCTTAGTAGTTGTGCCCCCTGTCGCTGTGCTCCTTGTAGCCGCTTACAAACACACAAAAAAAAACAATACTTACCAACCCCGCTCCTGCTTTCTGACCGCTGCTGCTGCTGCTCTGTCTGGCCGCCCACAGCCCCTCTCTATGGGAGAGACATCATGTCGTCTCTCCCGTAGCAGCGCTGCACAGACACTAGAGGTCAATAATGACCTCTAGCGCCTGACAGGTGCGCCGGCTGCAGCGGACGCCCACACAGATCACGGCGTCTGCTGCAGCCGGGGAGCGGGGTGCAGGTAGGCGGCAGGCGCCTGCGGGTTGACTGCGGACGCGCCCCCAGGCTGCAGCACCCCGGGCGCAGGCACTGCTTGCCTGCACCAAGAACCACTCCTGGCCACACACCGTAATGCCTGTGACACATTATGCCACACCGCAATGCCCGTTATAAATTATGCCACACACTGCAGTGTCCCTGAGACATTATACCACACACCATAATGCCTGTGACACATTATGACACACACTGTAATGCCTGTGACACATTACAACATGCATCACAATGCCCGTTATACATTATGCTACACAATACAATGCCCCTGAGGTATTATACCACATACAATACCCGTGATACAGTATACCACACACCATCATGCCTGTGACACATTATGACACACACCGCAATGCTTGTTATACATTATACCACACACTGCAATGCCCCTAATACATTATGCCACATACAATGCCAGTGATACAGTATACCACACACCCTCATGCCTGTGACACATTATGCCACACACCGCAATGCCCGTTATACATTATACCACACACTGCAATGCCCCTAATACATTATTAGGGATGTGCACTTGAAATTTTTCGGGTTTTGTGTTTTGGTTTTAGGTTCGGTTCCGCGGCCGTGTTTTGGGTTCGACCGCGTTTTGGCAAAACCTCACCGAATTTTTTTTTGTCGGATTCGGGTGTGTTTTGGATTCGGGTGTTTTTTTCAAAAAACCCTAAAAAACAGCTTAAATCATAGAATTTGGGGGTCATTTTGATCCCAAAGTATTATTAACCTCAAAAACCATAATTTCCACTCATTTTCAGTCTATTCTGAATACCTCACACCTCACAATATTATTTTTAGTCCTAAAATTTGCACCGAGGTCGCTGGATGACTAAGCTAAGCGACCCTAGTGGCCGACACAAACACCTGGTCCATCTAGGAGTGGCACTGCAGTGTCACGCAGGATGGCCCTTCCAAAAAACACTCCCCAAACAGCACATGACGCAAAGAAGAAAAAAAGAGGCGCAATGAGGTAGCTGTGTGAGTAAGCTAAGCGACCCTAGTGGCCGACACAAACCCCTGGCCCATCTAGGAGTGGCACTGCAGTGTCACGCAGGATGGCCCTTCCAAAAAACACTCCCCAAACAGCACATGACGCAAAGAAGAAAAAAAGAGGCGCAATGAGGTAGCTGTGTGAGTAAGATAAGCGACCCTAGTGGCCGACACAAACACCTGGCCCATCTAGGAGTGGCACTGCAGTGTCACGCAGGATGGCCCTTCCAAAAAACACTCCCCAAACAGCACATGACGCAAAGAAGAAAAAAAGAGGCGCAATGAGGTAGCTGTGTGAGTAAGCTAAGCGACCCTAGTGGCCGACACAAACACCTGGCCCATCTAGGAGTGGCACTGCAGTGTCACGCAGGATGGCCCTTCCAAAAAACACTCCCCAAACAGCACATGACGCAAATAAAAATGAAAGAAAAAAGAGGTGCAAGATGGAATTGTCCTTGGGCCCTCCCACCCACCCTTATGTTGTATAAACAGGACATGCACACTTTAACCAACCCATCATTTCAGTGACAGGGTCTGCCACACGACTGTGACTGAAATGACGGGTTGGTTTGGACCCCCACCGAAAAAGAAGCAATTAATCTCTCCTTGCACAAACTGGCTCTACAGAGGCAAGATGTCCACCTCATCATCATCCTCCGATATATCACCGTGTACATCCCGCTCCTCACAGATTATCAATTCGTCCCCACTGGAATCCACCATCTCAGCTCCCTGTGTACTTTGTGGAGGCAATTGCTGCTGGTCAATGTCTCCACGGAGGAATTGATTATAATTCATTTTAATGAACATCATCTTCTCCACATTTTCTGGAAGTAACCTCGTACGCAGATTGCTGACAAGGTGAGCGGCGGCACTAAACACTCTTTCGGAGTACACACTTGTGGGAGGGCAACTTAGGTAGAATAAAGCCAGTTTGTGCAAGGGCCTCCAAATTGCCTCTTTTTCCTGCCAGTATAAGTACGGACTGTCTGACGTGCCTACTTGGATGCGGTCACTCATATAATCCTCCACCATTCTTTCAATGGTGAGAGAATCATATGCAGTGACAGTAGACGACATGTCCGTAATCGTTGTCAGGTCCTACAGTCCGGACCAGATGTCAGCATCAGCAGTCGCTCCAGACTGCCCTGCATCACCGCCAGCGGGTGGGCTCGGAATTCTGAGCCTTTTCCTCGCACCCCCAGTTGCGGGAGAATGTGAAGGAGGAGATGTTGACAGGTCGCGTGTTAGGGTCTCCTGCCCTGTGCTGCCACGTCGTCATGGCAACCGGGAGACAAGTGCTAGTGGAGTAACCTGAGCGCAGCTGATACTCCGGTTCGGGTCTTTTGCTGTGCAGTGGTTATAGGCTCTGTGCACAGCAGGGGATCCGGTGCTGGTTTTTGTGCTCACAGTCTGTGAGGTCTGAGTGGGGCGTGGACAGCACCTGCTTTATAAGGCCTCTTTTCAGGGTAAGCAGATGCTGCTGAATCTCTGTTGGTTAGTCAGTTCATGAAAGTTAGCCAGTACTGTGTAGCTTTGTATTTGTTTGTTGCTTACTGCAAATAGGCCTGGGGATTTGGTATTACACTCTGCCAATCCAGACCTAGCAGTAAGACTGGAGTCAGTCGTTTAGCTTGCTGGGGTTCTGTTATTACTCTGTGAACTTAGCAAGTTTGCGGCTGTATTCTAACACTTGCCTGTCTAATCCTGTCTCACTGTGCTAGGTGTCAGGGGTCAGTTTAGTGGCAGTAAGCTTAAACCTGTGCACTGCAAGTGAGAATCAGGATTGTGGAGGCTCTCCTTGTGTCTATCATTCCATCTCTGACCAAGGAGTTTACTGCCACACCCGTTGGTAACCCTTTAGGGTTTTGCTGTTGCCCTTAGCAACAGCATTTCGGGTTCTCTACGTATTAAAACACAACATCTTGCTTTTTACATCTGAGCAGTTCTAATACAAGGGAGATACCCAGTTCCTTAGCCTCTGGGCTTCTCTGTTCACTGTGTGTGCATTTTGTTACCCTATCACCTTCTGTGTACGTTATGTCATATTCCCCAGTTTGTCTGTGAGTCCATTTGTTTTGCATAACAGTTCAAACACCAGTACATTCCTGCAGACACTGGAGTGCATAACAGTTCTGACACTAGTACTTTCCTGCAGGCACTGGTGTGCATAACATATTCAGCAGCCTAATACTCCTGTTGAAATTTTGTGGGAATATGGAGCATACCCCTCAAAATACGTTGCAACAGGTGGTCGATCAGGTGCAGGTCCTGACTCGACAATTTAATGATTTGTCCATTAAAATGCACACCTCCCAGGCTGCTGGCGGCGCTCCCGCAGCAGCAGCACCTGCAGGGGTTAAGGAGCCGAAAGTAAATCTCCCGGATCGTTTTTCTGGAGATCGCTCGCAGTTCTTTTGTTTCAAGGAGAGCTGCAAGCTATACTTCCGGCTTAGGCCTCAGTCTTCTGGGTCGGAGATTCAGCGGGTGGGCATAGTGATTTCCTTGCTACAAGGAGACCCACAGGTCTGGGCATATGGGTTGCAGCCTGACTGTCCGTCGCTTAAAAGTGTTGATGCTTTTTTTACGGCACTGGGCATGTTGTATGATGACCCTGACAAGACGGCCTCAGCCGAGGCTCAGATTTCGATCCTTAAGCAAGGGCGAAGGCCAGTTGAGGTTTACTGTACGGAGTTTCGGAGGTTGGCCCATGATACCCAGTGGAATGACCCAGCCCTGAGACACCAGTACCGAAGAGGTCTTTCTAACCAGATAAAGGACCAACTGGTACAATATCCCTTGCCTGATAGCTTGGATCAGCTCATGCAGTTATCCATCCGGGTGGATAGACGGCTGAGAGAGCGTAGGCTTGAAAGGGAGACTGAGATTTCCTTCCTTCCCAAGGGAACCTCAGACTCTGAGGAATTTTCTGAGGAGCCTATGCAGATTGGGGCTACCCGCCTCTCCTCGCGTGAGAAGACGCGGAGGAGACAGCAGGGGTTGTGTTTGTACTGTGGGAATAAAGGTCATGTGGTAGTATCATGCCCAGAAAAGCCGGAAAACTTCAGGGCCTGAGGGTGATGGGAAATATCCTGTCAGGCCAGAAGTCAGAATTTCCCAAGAAGACTTTTATCATTCCGGTGACCTTGAAGATCCTCGGTCAAACTGTCAAGACTGAGGCCTTTGTGGACAGTGGGGCCGACGGGGTTTTTATGGACCGCCAATTCGCCCTAAAACACTCTGTTCCCTTAGTACCCTTGGCATCGGAAATTGAGATTTGTGGGTTAAACGGGGAACCATTATCCCAAGGTAAAATTACCTCTTGCACTAGCCAGATTTCTTTGTTTATTGGAGCCACACACTCTGAAAAATTGTCCTTTTATGTGACTGTCTGTACTTTTGCCCCATTGGTGTTGGGGTTACCCTGGTTAAGGGCCCACAATCCTCAATTTGACTGGGTCTCTGGGGAGATTCTTAGTTGGGGTACTGATTGTTTCAGGAGTTGCTTGAGCCTTCCAGTCAGGCTCTCGCAGCTAAGTTTGCCAGGATTGCCAGGGTGTTATGCAGATTTTGCGGACGTGTTCTCCAAAAAAGTTGCAGAGGTACTACCTCCCCATCGCCCCTATGACTGTGCCATTGATTTGTTGCCAAATGCTAAGCTTCCCAAGAGCAGGTTGTACTCCCTGTCACGTCCTGAGACTCAGGCTATGGCAGAGTACATTCAGGAGAACTTGGCTAAGGGATTTATCAGACCTTCACAGTCTCCAGTTGGGTCGGGGTTCTTCTTCGTGGGTAAAAAGGACGGTTCGTTGCGACCCTGCATCGACTTCAGGGAATTGAACCGTATCACGATTAAAAACTCATACCCACTGCCTCTCATTTCGGTCTTGTTTGACCAGCTTCGTACTGCCACCATTTTTTCTAAGATTGACCTACGCGGTGCGTACAATCTAATCCGAATAAGAGAGGGGGATGAATGGAAGACTGCCTTTAATACCCACTCAGGGCATTATGAATATTTGGTGATGCCTTTTGGGCTCTGTAATGCCCCGGCAGTCTTCCAGGATTTCATGAATGATGTGCTCAGGGAATATTTGGATAGATTCTTAGTTGTATACTTAGATGACATCCTAATCTTCTCCCATTCCCTGGAGGAACATCGGAAGCATGTACGCTTAGTCCTCCAGAAACTCAGAGACCACCGGCTTGGGGCGAAGCTGGAGAAGTGCGAATTTGAAGTTCAGCAAATCGCATTTCTAGGATATATTATCTCCCCAGAAGGTTTCCAAATGGAGGGTTCCAAGGTACAGGCAGTCCTGGATTGGGTGCAGCCCACTAGTTTGAAGGCGCTTCAGCGTTTCCTGGGCTTTGCGAATTTTTATAGACGATTTATCGCTGGATTTTCGTCTATAGTGGCGCCCTTGGTGGCACTCACTAAGAAAGGGGCGGATGTTGCTCACTGGTCTTGTGAGGCTAAAGCGGCTTTTGCCCGTCTCAAAAGGGCATTTGTTTCGGCCAAGGTGCTGCGACACCCAGATCCAGAGCGTCCTTTTGTGGTGGAGGTGGATGCCTCTGAGATGGGTATTGGGGCAGTGCTTTCTCAGATGGGAGTGTCTGATAATCGCCTTCATCCCTGTGCTTACTTTTCCCGTAAATTTTCGCCTGCCGAGATGAATTATGACGTGGGTAACCGGGAATTGTTGGCTATTAAGGATGCACTCGAGGAGTGGAGACACTGGCTTGAGGGGGCTAAGTTTGTGGTCTCAATTCTCACTGACCATAAGAATCTGGCATATTTAGAGTCAGCGAAGCGTCTCAATGCCAGGCAGGCACGATGGGCTTTGTTTTTTGCTTGCTTTAATTTTTTGATAACATATCGCCCTGGGTCAAAAAACATCAAGGCTGATGCGCTCTCGCGGAGTTTTGCTCCAATCCAGGAGACCACCGAGGAGCCGTTGCCCATTGTTTCCCCATCATGTATTAAAGTGGGCATTACCCAGGACCTCTTATCATTAGTCCTTAGAGCACAGGAGCAGGCTCCTCCAGACCTTCCGGTAGGTCTTTTGTTTGTGCCTCCTAGGTTAAGACAGCGAGTGTTCCTGGAATTCCATGCCAAGAAGTCGGCAGGTCACCCGGGTATTGCCAGAACTCGGGAGTTGCTATCTAGGGCGGTGTGGTGGCCCTCGGTGGCTAAGGATGTGGATCAGTGGGTTCGGGCATGTGACATCTGTGCCCGAAATAAGACTCCTAGAGGGGTTCCTGTTGGCCCATTACATCCACTCTCTATCCCATCTAAGCCATGGACCCACATTTCAATGGATTTTGTGGTGGACTTGCCCAAATCCTCGGGGATGACAGCCATCTGGGTTGTCGTTGACAGGTTTTCGAAGATGGCGCACTTCGTTCCACTGGTTGGGCTGCCATCAGCCAGACGCCTGTCTGAATTATTTATGCTGCATGTTGTGCGTCTCCACGGGTTGCCACTTGATGTGGTCTCTGACCGCGGATCCCAGTTTGTGGCCAAATTCTGGAGGGCATTTTGTTCCGATCTCCAGATTTCTGTCAGCTTGTCGTCAGGCTACCATCCGCAGTCTAATGGGCAGACTGAAAGGGTGAACCAGTCCTTGGAGCAGTTCCTCAGGTGTTATGTCTCCAAGTGTCAGACTGACTGGGTTGCTCATCTGTCCATGGCGGAGTTTGCCTATAACAACGCGGCTCACTCTGCTACAGGGATCTCTCCCTTCCTTTGTGTGTATGGGCATCATCCTAAGGCCAATTCTTTTGACCCCCTGGACTCCACGCCTGGTGGTTCCTCTGTGGTTTCGGTCCTTAGAGGTATTTGGCGGAAAGTGAAGAAAGCCCTTGTGTCTGTGTCATTAGTGACCAAAAGGGTTTTTGATAAGCGGAAAAGACCCTGCAGCTTCAAATTAGGAGACTTCGTCTGGTTGTCTACCAAGAATTTGAAGTTGAGACAGCCATCTCATAAGTTAGGGCCCCGGTTCATCGGCCCTTATAAGATCACCAGGGTTATCAATCCGGTGGCATTTCAGTTAGATCTGCCCCGTTCTTTGGGTATCAATAAAACATTTCATTGTTCCCTTTTAAAACGGGCGATTAGTAATCCTTCTTCCAGTGGAAGACCTTCCCCTCTTCTGATACGTGGCCAGAGGGAGTTTGTTGTTGAAAGGATTCTTGACTCCAAGGTGGTTCGGGGTCGGCTGTCATTTTTGGTGCACTGGAAGGGGTATGGCCCGGAGGAGCGGTCGTGGGTGCGCAGTTGTGATCTTCATGCCCCCAGACTGATACGCTCTTTCTTCTCGCAGTTCCCCGATAAACCCGGTGGTAGGGGTTCTTTGACCCCTCGTCAGAGGGGGGGTACTGTTAGGGTCTCCTGCCCTGTGCTGCCACGTCGTCATGGCAACCGGGAGACAAGTGCTAGTGGAGTAACCTGAGCGCAGCTGATACTCCGGTTCGGGTCTTTTGCTGTGCAGTGGTTATAGGCTCTGTGCACGGCAGGGGATCCGGTGCTGGTTTTTGTGCTCACAGTCTGTGAGGTCTGAGTGGGGCGTGGACAGCACCTGCTTTATAAGGCCTCTTTTCAGGGTAAGCAGATGCTGCTGAATCTCTGTTGGTTAGTCAGTTCATGAAAGTTAGCCAGTACTGTGTAGCTTTGTATTTGTTTGTTGCTTACTGCAAATAGGCCTGGGGATTTGGTATTACACTCTGCCAATCCAGACCTAGCAGTAAGACTGGAGTCAGTCGTTTAGCTTGCTGGGGTTCTGTTATTACTCTGTGAACTTAGCAAGTTTGCGGCTGTATTCTAACACTTGCCTGTCTAATCCTGTCTCACTGTGCTAGGTGTCAGGGGTCAGTTTAGTGGCAGTAAGCTTAAACCTGTGCACTGCAAGTGAGAATCAGGATTGTGGAGGCTCTCCTTGTGTCTATCATTCCATCTCTGACCAAGGAGTTTACTGCCACACCCGTTGGTAACCCTTTAGGGTTTTGCTGTTGCCCTTAGCAACAGCATTTCGGGTTCTCTACGTATTAAAACACAACATCTTGCTTTTTACATCTGAGCAGTTCTAATACAAGGGAGATACCCAGTTCCTTAGCCTCTGGGCTTCTCTGTTCACTGTGTGTGTATTTTGTTACCCTATCACCTTCTGTGTACGTTATGTCATATTCCCCAGGTTGTCTGTGAGTCCATTTGTTTTGCATAACAGTTCAAACACCAGTACATTCCTGCAGACACTGGAGTGCATAACAGTTCTGACACTAGTACTTTCCTGCAGGCACTGGTGTGCATAACATCGCGTTCCGCTTGACTTGACAATTTTCTCACCAGCAGGTCTTTGAACCCCAGCAGACTTGTGTCTGCCGGAAAGAGAGATCCAAGGTAGGTTTTAAATCTAGGATCGAGCACGGTGGCCAAAATGTAGTGCTCTGATTTCAACAGATTGACCACCCGTGAATCCTTGTTAAGCGAATTAAGGGCTCCATCCACAAGTCCCACATGCCTAGCGGAATCGCTCCCTTTTAGCTCCTCCTTCAATGCCTCCAGCTTCTTCTGCAAAAGCCTGATGAGGGGAATGACCTGACTCAGGCTGGCAGTGTCTGAACTGACTTCACGTGTGGCAAGTTCAAAAGGTTGCAGAACCTTGCACAACGTTGAAATCATTCTCCACTGCGCCTGAGACAGGTACATTCCACCTCCTATATCGTGCTCAATTGTATAGGCTTGAATGGCCTTTTGCTGCTCCTCCAACCTCTGAAGCATATAGAGGGTTGAATTCCACCTCGTTACCACTTCTTGCTTCAGATGATGGCAGGGCAGGTTCAGGCGTTTTTGGTGGTGCTCCAGTCTTCTGTACGTGGTGCCTGTACGCCGAAAGTGTCCCGCAATTCTTCTGGCCACCGACAGCATCTCTTGCACGCCCCTGTCGTTTTTTAAAAAATTCTGCACCACCAAATTCAAGGTATGTGCAAAACATGGGACGTGCTGGAATTTGCCCATATTTAATGCACACACAATATTGCTGGCGTTGTCCGATGCCACAAATCCACAGGAGAGTCCAATTGGGGTAAGCCATTCCGCGATGATCTTCCTCAGTTGCCGTAAGAGGTTTTCAGCTGTGTGCGTATTCTGGAAACCGGTGATACAAAGCGTAGCCTGCCTAGGAAAGAGTTGGCGTTTGCGAGATGCTGCTACTGGTGCCGCCGCTGCTGTTCTTGCGGCGGGAGTCCATACATCTACCCAGTGGGCTGTCACAGTCATATAGTCCTGACCCTGCCCTGCTCCACTTGTCCACATGTCCGTGGTTAAGTGGACATTGGGTACAACTGCATTTTTTAGGACACTAGTGAGTCTTTTTCTGACGTCCGTGTACATTCTCGGTATCGCCTGCCTAGAGAAGTGGAACCTAGATGGTATTTGGTAACGGGGGCACACTGCCTCAATAAATTGTCTAGTTCCCTGTGAACTAACGGCGGATACCGGACGCACGTCTAACACCAACATAGTTGTCAAGGCCTCAGTTATCCGCTTTGCAACAGGATGACTGCTGTGATATTTCATCTTCCTCGCAAAGGACTGTTGGACAGTCAATTGCTTGGTGGAAGTAGTAAAAGTGGGCTTACGACTTCCCCTCTGGGATGACCATCGACTCCCAGCAGCAACAACAGCAGCGCCAGCAGCAGTAGGCGTTACACGCAAGGATGCATCGGAGGAATCCCAGGCAGGAGAGGACTCGTCAGAATTGCCAGTGACATGGCATGCAGGACTATTGGCATACCTGGGGAAGGAGGAAATTGACACTGAGGGAGTTGGTGGGGTGGTTTGCGTGAGCTTGGTTACAAGAGGAAGGGATTTACTGGTCAGTGGACTGCTTCCGCTGTCGCCCAAAGTTTTTGAACTTGTCACTGACTTATTATGAATGCGCTGCAGGTGACGTATAAGGGAGGATGTTCCGAGGTGGTTAACGTCCTTACCCCTACTTATTACAGCTTGACAAAGGCAACACACGGCTTGACAAATGTTGTCCGCATTTCTGGTGAAATACTTCCACACCGAAGAGCTGATTTTTTTGGTATTTTCACCAGGCATGTCAACGGCCCTATTCCTCCCACGGACAACAGGTGTCTCCCCGGGTGCCTGACTTAAACAAACCACCTCACCATCAGAATCCTCCTTGTCAATTTCCTCCCCAGCGCCAGCAACACCCATATCCTCCTCATCCTGGTGTACTTCAACACTGACATCTTCAATCTGACTATCAGGAACTGGACTGCGGGTGCTCCTTCCAGCACTTGCAGGGGGCGTGCAAATGGTGGAAGGCGCATGCTCTTCACGTCCAGTGTTGGGAAGGTCAGGCATCGCAACCGACACAATTGGACTCTCCTTGTGGATTTGGGATTTCGAAGAACGCACAGTTCTTTGCGGTGCTTTTGCCAGCTTGAGTCTTTTCAGTTTTCTAGCGAGAGGCTGAGTGCTTCCATCCTCATGTGAAGCTGAACCACTAGCCATGAACATAGGCCAGGGCCTCAGCCGTTCCTTGCCACTCCGTGTGGTAAATGGCATATTGGCAAGTTTACGCTTCTCCTCCGACAATTTTATTTTAGATTTTGGAGTCCTTTTTTTACTGATATTTGGTGTTTTGGATTTTACATGCTCTGTACTATGACATTGGGCATCGGCCTTGGCAGACGACGTTGCTGGCATTTCATCGTCTCGGCCATGACTAATGGCAGCAGCTTCAGCACGAGGTGGAAGTGGATCTTGATCTTTCCCTAATTTTGGAACCTCAACATTTTTGTTCTCCATATTTTAATAGGCACAACTAAAAGGCACCTCAGGTAAACAATGGAGATGGATGGATACTAGTATACTTATGGATGGACGAGCGACTGCCGACACAGAGGTAGCTACAGCCGTGGACTACCGTACTGTGTCTGCTGCTAATATAGACTGGATGATAATGAGATGAAATCAATATATATATATATAATATCACTAGTACTGCAGCCGGACAGGTATACATATTTATTATGTAATGACTGATGACGGACCTGCTGGACACTGTCAGCTCAGCAGCACCGCAGACTGCTACAGTAAGCTACTATAGTAGTATGTATAAAGAAGAAAGAAAAAAAAAAACCACGGGTAGGTGGTATACAATTATGGATGGACGAGCGACTGCCGACACAGAGGTAGCTACAGCCGTGGACTACCGTACTGTGTCTGCTGCTAATATAGACTGGATGATAATGAGATGAAATCAATATATATATATATAATATCACTAGTACTGCAGCCGGACAGGTATATATATTTATTATGTAATGACTGATGACGGACCTGCTGGACACTGTCAGCTCAGCAGCACCGCAGACTGCTACAGTAAGCTACTATAGTAGTATGTATAAAGAAGAAAGAAAAAAGAAAAAAACATGGGTAGGTGGTATACAATTATGGATGGACGAGCGACTGCCGACACAGAGGTAGCTACAGCCGTGGACTACCGTACTGTGTCTGCTGCTAATATAGACTGGGTGATAATGAGATGAAATCAATATATATATATATAATATCACTAGTACTGCAGCCGGACAGGTATATATATTTATTATGTAATGACTGATGACGGACCTGCTGGACACTGTCAGCTCAGCAGCACCGCAGACTGCTACAGTAAGCTACTATAGTAGTATGTATAAAGAAGAAAGAAAAAAAAAAACACTGGTAGGTGGCATACAATTATGGATGGACGAGCGACTGCCGACACAGAGGTAGCTACAGCCGTGGACTACCGTACTGTGTCTGCTGCTAATATAGACTGGATGATAATGAGATGAAATCAATATATATATATATATATATATATATAATATCACTAGTACTGCAGCCGGACAGGTATATATATTTATTATGTAATGACTGATGACGGACCTGCTGGACACTGTCAGCTCAGCAGCACCGCAGACTGCTACAGTAAGCTACTATAGTAGTATGTATAAAGAAGAAAGAAAAAAAAAAAACCACGGGTAGGTGGTATACAATTATGGATGGACGAGCGACTGCCGACACAGAGGTAGCTACAGCCGTGGACTACCGTACTGTGTCTGCTGCTAATATAGACTGGATGATAATGAGATGAAATCAATATATATATATATAAAATATCACTAGTACTGCAGCCGGACAGGTATATATATTTATTATGTAATGACTGATGACGGACCTGCTGGACACAGTCAGCTCAGCAGCACCGCAGACTGCTACAGTAAGCTACTATAGTAGTATGTATAAAGAAGAAAGAAAAAAAAAAACCACGGGTAGGTGGTATACAATTATGGATGGACGAGCGACTGCCGACACAGAGGTAGCTACAGCCGTGGACTACCGTACTGTGTCTGCTGCTAATATAGACTGGATGATAATGAGGTAGTATGTATAAAGAAGAAAGAAAAAAAAAAAACCACGGGTAGGTGGTATACAATATTATATATATATTATATACAATTATATATATATATATATATATATATATATATTAAACTGGTGGTGACTGGTGGTCAGGTCACTGGTCACACTATCAGCAACTTGCAAGTAGTACTCCTAAGCAGACAATCACAATATATATTATACTGGTGGTCAGTGTGGTCACAATGGCAGTGTGGCACTCTGGCAGCAAAAGTGTGCACTGTACGTTATATGTACTCCTGAGTCCTGCTCTCAGACTCTAACTGCTCCCCACTGTCAGTGTCTCCCCCACAAGTCAGATAATATACAGTCACACTATCTATCACTTCAGCAAGTAACTAGTACTCCTCCTAATGCTCCCCAAAATTACTACTGTGTCTCTCTCTACTGTCTCACTCTCTTCTCTATAAACGGAGAGGACGCCAGCCACGTCCTCTCCCTATGAATCTCAATGCACGTGTGAAAATGGTGGCGACGCGCGGCTCCTTATATAGAATCCGAGTCTCGCGATAGAATCCGAGCCTCGCGAGAATCCGACAGCGGGATGATGACGTTCGGGCGCGCTCGGGTTAACCGAGCAAGGCGGGAAGATCCGAGTCGCTCGGCCCCGTGTAAAAAAACATGAAGTTCGGGCGGGTTCGGATTCCGAGGAACCGAACCCGCTCATCCCTATACATTATGCCACATATAATGCATGTGATACAGTATACCACACACCCTCATGCCTGTGACACATTATGACACACAGCGCAATGCCCGGTATACGTTATACCACATAACACAATGTCCGTCATACATTATGCCACACATCACAATGCCCGTTATATATTATGCCACACACTGCAATGCCCATTACACATTAAGTCCTACAGTAAGGCTTCTAATTACTTTTAAATTACCTGATCGTTGCCAAGGGTTTCATGATCTTGGTTCCATGCACGGTGCCACGGGTTTTCATGCTCTGGATGTCATGCTCGTTGCCAGAGGTTTCATGCGCTGGGTGTTATGCTCGTTGCCAGAGGTTTCATGCGCTGGGTGTCAAGCTCGTTGCCAGGAGGCAATGCTTGTTGCCAGGGATTTCATGCACTGGGTGTCATGCTCATTGCCAGTGGTTTCATGCGCTGGGTGTTATGCTCGTTGCCAGAGGTTTCATGCGCTGGGTGTCAAGCTTGTTGCCAGGGGCTAATGCTTGTTGCCAGGGATTTCATGCACTGGGTTTCATGCTTGTTAGTTGTTGCTAGGGAGTAATGCTGCCCAACCCGCCCCCGCTGTTTAGTGAGCCGCAGGCAATGTTGCCCGATCCCCCCTTCCCGCTGCCACTGAGCATGGGCACCACTGCCCGATCCTCCCCTTTGCTGCTGCCGCCGCAGCGTCAGGTTGGCAAGGTGGCAGGGCTGCAGGTTGCCGGTACTTCCTAGATGTTAGAGGTCAAGTATGACCTCTAGCATGTCTCCTCTATGGCAGCGGCCATTTCGGCAGGGACATTTAGCAGACTGACATGCGGACGGCTAGTCCGCATGTCAATCTGCTCTGAATCAGTGGCGGCGCCCCCGCAGCCCTGCGCCTCCAAGCCTCTGCTGCAGGGGTGGGAGTTACACCACTGTGCTTATTGATCTCTCTGTGTGGGATGCAGTCAGTTTACCTCCAATCAAAATCCCGACATTCAAAATACCGACATTTAAAATACCGACATGGTCAAAATACCGACATGTAAAATGCCGACAGGTCAAAATACCGACATGAGTTTTTCATGATTTTTTTCATTGAAACCGACTTGTTCATACTTTACCATTCCAGTGGACCTGGAGGGGGAATATAATAGTGTGCCGAGCGGAGCGAGGCACCGTGCCCAAAGCATGGCGAGCGCAGCGAGCCATGCGAGGGGACGCGGTACACTTTTTTTTTTTAAATATATATTTATTGATTTTCCATTATTTTTACAAAAGATAAGTGTAGCAATGTGAACATACAAGGGACGGGTACTACAGTGCACCAAGCAACATATGCGTCAAAAAGTATATATGATGGTATACATAATAGTTTACTTCAGCTGTCTCCCATCCCATACATAAAACACACTACCAAATTAAAGAAAAAATCCCAAAAACAAGGAACACCAGTCAAAGAAAATAAAAAAGGAAAAGGAAAGAAGTTGAAAAGGAAATTACACTTACAAAGGGAAAAAAGGGAAGGGAAGGAAGAAGAAGGGTAGGGGGGAGGGGGGGGGGGGGTATCTCCTCCTTTAACCATATTAATACCGTGAAAGATTGAACAATGGGGGTCATTTCGAGTTGTTCGCTCGCAAGCTGCTTTTAGCAGCTTTGCACACGCTAAGCCGCCGCCTACTGGGAGTGAATCTTAGCTTATCAAAATTGCGAACGAAAGATTAGCAGAATTGCGAATAGACACGTCTTAGCAGTTTCTGAGTAGCTCCAGACTTACTCGGCATCTGCGATCAGTTCAGTCAGTGTCGTTCCTGGTTTGACGTCACAAACACACCCAGCGTTCGCCCAGACACTCCTCCGTTTCTCCAGCCACTCCCGCGTTTTTCCCAGAAACGGTAGCGTTTTTTCGCACACACCCATAAAACGGCCAGTTTCCGCCTAGAAACACCCACTTCCTGTCAATCACATTACGATCACCAGAACGAAGAAAAAACCTCGTAATGCCGTGAGTAAAATACCTAACTGCATAGCAAATTT
Source organism: Pseudophryne corroboree (assembly GCF_028390025.1). Taxonomy (NCBI): domain Eukaryota; kingdom Metazoa; phylum Chordata; class Amphibia; order Anura; family Myobatrachidae; genus Pseudophryne; species Pseudophryne corroboree. The sequence continues at coordinate 339,864,212 of NC_086450.1, forward strand.
ACTTGGCGCAGTCGCACTGCGGACATTGCGCATGCGCATTAGCGACTAATCGCTCCGTTGCGAGAGAAAAATAATGAGCGAACAACTCGGAATGACCCCCAATGTCTGCATGCTCAAAAAGGGAACCATATTATCCCGATTTTAGCTACTTAGCCTAAATGTGGGAAACTCCATGATTCCAGTTACATGTAAGCTTCCCTATATGTATGCTCAGTTATCTCTAAGACATTGACTGCCTTACTTTTCTATATATATGAAATTTGACAATAAATGAGGCAGTAAGTTGTCGGTAATGATACCAGCCAGTGTTTTCAAAAATCTGAAGAATCTTGTGTCTAGTATTATCAGGCAAGGACTCTATGTACGGTCCCCATTTACGATAAAATCTCACCACTCCCATCTCGATATCGGGCATAGTAGAAAATCTGTCAAAATATAGCGTTTTTAGAAGCATATTATGTACTGTTTCGACTGAGTCTGGGCACGGACTTGGAGATCCATAACTGCATAATCAATTTTTGAGCTGTCGTCAACAGTAAAATCAAAAACGGTCGAAGATCAAATTTAGTTTTCCCGAAATCCCAGTCTCGGAAGTCAGCAAATAGTAAAGCTTTTGGGTCCATAGTAGCTGTACACGAAAATGTTCTAGAAACATACTGTATTATCTTATTCCAGAACTTCTTGCATGCACCCGCATGACCACAGATTATGTAGGAGTGTCGCTGAAGTAGCCCCACACTTCAAACATTGACCCGTTTCGCTCTGCACATAGTGTTTTCTCTGTGCCTGAGATATGTAGGCTCTATGTATTATTTTGAAATGTGTTTCTTGTAATAAAACAGAGTGGAGAGACTTCATCACAAAAACTGTGTTTTTGAACAATTGTTCACTCACTATATTCATATCTAAATCCCTTTGCCAGGGAGCACATATTTTTGACCAAACACTGGGAGTAGAGCTCCGAAGTAGATCATTGTACAGATATCTTGTCCTGTAGGGAACTGTTTTAATTAAATTTAAGAGTGTCATCAGTGGGTCTGAAGACAACAGGGGAAGACCTGCCCCATATACAGACAATGCATAATGCTTGACTTGAAGATATGGTAGTAAATACTGATCTGATATACCGTACGTATCTTTAAAGGTTAGATAGGACATCAACCCACCACCAGGGTCAAACACATCAGTCGTAAGCCTTAACCCCTTAGCTCTCAACCGTACAAAAGCCGTGGAATCCAACCCCGGTGTGAATTGAGGGTTGCCCTATAATGGTATTAAACGGGAGATACGGGGGTCTCTGCCTAAAATTCTATTTATTGCCCACCATGTGTGATGAGTGTCTCTAAAAAAGATATTATTACGGACATGTTGCGGCAGAGACTGCCTTGGTAAATGAAGTAGTGCCCCCGGTGAATATGGGGAGCTAAACGAGCAATCTAATGTATAGACTGAGAACAACTCCCTTTCCAACAACCAGTCCGATATGTAACGAAAAAATATGGAATGGGAAAATTTACTTAAGTCCGGAAGACCCAAACCTCCCTGTGCTCTAGATAACTGCAATTTAGTCTGAGCAATCCTGGGGCATTTAGATCTCCAGAGAAAAGTGCTAAAGCTGTCATACAGCTGCTTTATATCTGGGTCAGACAGTCGAATGGGCAACATTTGCATGGTATACATACTTTTAGAGAAGATAACTGACTTGAGTACGGTTGTTCTACCCATCAGGGATAGAGTTAGAGACTGCCAGGAATCCAGTAATTTAAGCACAGAGGCAATTAAAGGCTTAAAGTTCAAAGAATAAAGTTTAGACAGCTGTTTCGGGATAAGCACCCCTAAATACTTAAAATGTGATTTAACAACTTTAATGTCCCCTGTCACTGTCAAGGATTTTTCCGTGGGGCCTAGTAACATTATTTCAGATTTGTTGGTATTAATTTTATAGCCTGAAATGATCCCGAACTGTGCAATGCCATCCATTATTATCGGTAGGGAGTAGTATGGATTAGACATAAATAATATCATTTCATCCGCAAACAATGCCAGACGAAGGTCTGTAGGACCGATTGAGATGCCCTGGTATAAAGGCGATTCCCTCAGGGCTATAGCTAGTGGTTCCAGGGCCACTGCGAACAACAACGGGGAGAGCGGGCATCCCTGCCTCGTTCCCTTTTGGATAAAAAATGAGTCAGATAGGTAACCATTGCACAGTACCCTAGTCTCTGGTGTAGTATAAAGGGCCTCAACACTTTAATGAACCCATCTGGGAACCCAAACCTAACTAAAGATGAAAAAAGGTGCTCCCAATTCACCATATCGAAAGCTTTCTCGGCGTCTAACGCAAAGATCGCCTCCGAAGAGTCCCACCAAGGGGTTTGAGATCTCTCTATCACCGCTAGTACCCTGCGTATATTAATTGTGGAGCTTCTACCAATAATAAAGCCGGTTTGGTCTTTGTGTATGACGTGTGGCAGGACATGTTTTAAACGGTCAGCCAATATTTTGGTCAAAAGCTTAAAATCCGTGTTTAACAATGAAATAGGGCGGTACGAACCCAGATGCGAAAGGTCTCTACCAGGTTTGGGAATGACATTAATTATGGCCGAGTTGAAGTATATCGGGAGGGGTTCTAGCTGCATAATCCTATTAAAGTACTTACTTAGCACCGGTATCAATTTAAAAGAAAGAATCTTGAAGAATTCCGGGGAAAACCCATCTGGACCTGGGGCCTTGCCATTCTTCAAGTTCTTGATAGCTCCGGACACCTCATCCTCTGTGATAGGTTTAGACAATGAGTCTGAAAGAGCAGTCGGTACTTGGGGTATCGGCAAATTTTCCCAAAATGTGTCTACTTCTGCTTGTGAGGAAGATATAGGTGTAGAGTATAAGGAAGTGTAGTAAGCGGACATTACCGAAGCAATCTGAGCATTCGAGTCGGTTAAGGTGCCATCTCCTTGTCTCAAAGGTCGGACAACCATTGGAGCTTTCTTTCCTTTCAAAATATTTGAGAGCAACTTACCGCTCTTATTCCCATATCTATAGAACCTTTGATCTTTTTTGAAAGAGAATGTCAATTCCATCTTGTTCAACAACCCTTCATAGTGCGTTTTTGCTTCCAGGTATGACATTTTATTAACATGTGTAGGGGTGGACTGATACTTCCGAAACGAGTCAGTTAGTACGGTCTGAGCCTGCACATGTTCTGTCCTAAGAGATTTACGTATTGAGGCCATGTATGATATCAAGTCCCCTCTAAGCACAGCCTTGGCCGATTGCCAGAAGAGTAGTGGATCCTGCACTAGACATGTCGAATTGTTTGAACTATATTCCTCCCAAAGCGCTTCTAATTTTTGTCTGAAACTCAAAGAAGCAGAAATAGCAGACGGAAATCGCCACGTCCTACCAGGGCTTCTTTCTATACCAAGTTTAAAATCACACCACACCAGAGCGTGATCTGAAAGACATATTGCTTCCATTTTAACCTCACCAATTCTACTTAATAAAGTGTGGGAACAAAAAATGTAATCTATTCTGGACATATATCCTGTGGCCGCTGATAGACAGGAGTACGCTTTTTCTGTAGGATTATACAATCTCCAAAGGTCCAGGACCTGAAGGCACCTGCTGAAATGAGGAATCCCCAATCTTGGGAGCCTATGAGGGGTTCTCCTCTGGACCTGTTTATCCAAAACGGTGGAAGTCACTAAATTAAAGTCACCACCTATCAATAACATACTCTCACCATATGTAAGTAATTTAGCTATCAGCTTCTGAAAAAAGGACTTCACATAGACATTAGGTGCATAAACGGAACACAATATCAGTTTAGTTTCAGCTAGCATGACTTCTGAAATCAATATGCGCCCCTCAGGGTCAGCATAAGTCTTAATAACATCTATTGGAACATGGATCTTAGCGAGTATAACTACACCTCTGGCTTTAGAGGTATATGGTGCTACCGATATCACTTTCCATCTTAACATATTGAGTTTCTCTGATTCCGACAATGTCGGGTGAGTTTCCTGCAACATTAAAATGTCTACTTTTTGTTTGTTAGCGTATAGAAGGATTTTCTGTCTTTTGGATGGGGAGTTAATTCCCCCGATATTCCATGTGGCCACCCTCAATAAAGCCATAACATCAAAACAATGTGGAAATATACGTCCCTGCACACATATATACCTGAATTCCTAATCACATAATGTACATGCATTGTAACAAGATTTTCCAGGAGGAGGGGGTGGGGGGGGGGGATAAAACATGAAGGAAAGTATAAGGGGGAGAGAAATAAGAAAGAAAAAAAAAAGAGAAGAAAGTAAGCTATACAGCATATAATATTCGCCTACTGGCGAGAGACAACCCGTGCATAGACTTCCAGGGTGTAAAAACTGTAAAATCAACATAAACCAACTTAAACTGTAACTTAGGGGGCTGGCTTCCATCCAGTCCTGCCCAGCATCTAAAACAAATTTTATCAACATGTAATATTTCCATGCCCGAATCGGAGAGAGCAAGGGCAGGGAGGGGGGAGGTGGGGAGGTGGGGGGTTAATAGGGAAAAAAAGGGGGGGGGGAATGAGGAGAGCACCTTTTTCTTATTAGTAAGAGGATTCCACATTCTATCACATTACATTATCAGTAAACATATCAAACTGGTATATAACTCATGGTTTTTCAATTATTACAACTATTGCTCGGGGCAGCATAAGCCAGAAACCTTGCTTATAAAACCAATTCGTAATTAAATATGGGTATGCCTTCATCCATATTGTCATGTTATATAACCCGGCATTTATCCTAACAAATGAAGGTAACCCGTAACAGTAACCTCGACCAGCTCACCAGAGTGTGGTAGAGGTAGGGTAAAAGGGGGTGGGGGTGGGGGGTCATAGAAGAAGGGAGGGAAGGGAGGGAAAGAGTAAGAGAGCACTTCTATCCCATTTGTAAGATGAGACCATAGATCATGAGGATCCTGCCTTAAACAGTATCTTGTATGAATGTCCATCAAGTGACATATGAAGTGTCCTAACATTTGCATAAACCCACATAATCCACGAGTTAGTATAATAGGTCCAGTAAACAGTGAAATGGAAGTGTCTCCTTTCACATCTGTAATCCCAGCAGTAAACTATGGCACAAATAGTAAGATCGTAGCGGCAATAACAGCATCAAAGGTCAGAACTCCTGTTTTGAAATCACCTCTTCCAAGCTGCTAAAGTCCTAGCCTAGGGTTTCATACAATAGATATAACAGCAAATAATCTCAGTAGTAAGTCACTCCGGGCCATCTCCATCTACACGTGAGGACTCCTGAGCACCATTATCTTCATCGCAAAAGGCCTGGGCTTCCTCTGGGTTCAGAAAATCAACATAGGTGTCTCCCGTATAGATGTGCAAATGCGCTGGATATAGTAAGGCAAATTTCTGGCCTTTGGATATCAGGTGGGTGCAGATGGGTGAGAATGCCTTCCTTGCCTTGCGGAGTAGTCTTGAAAAATATATATAGCATTTCCCTCCCACTTGATGTCACGGTGCTTCCGAGAGGCTCTCCACAATGCTTCCTTATGTAGAAAATTAAGACTGCGGAATAATACTACCCTCGGTCTAGCTCCATGGTGTGTGCGGAGTGGACCTACACGGTGGGCTCTCTCAATTATCATCTCCGCACATTCCGTGTCGTCATGCAACAAAGCCGGCAGCACCGATTTTAAAAAATGGAGCAAATCAGGGCCCTTTACCGTCTCAGGTAGTCCTACCACCCTTAGATTCTGCCTCCGTGACCTATTTTCAAGGTCATCGAGCTTGCTTAAAATCTGGCGCTGTGCGCGGGTTTGTTTCGCCTGAGGGACCTGCAATGTGGCTACATCATCAAACAGTTCACCCGCTCTTTGCTCAGTCTCTCTGACCTTTTTGGTGAGACTAGAAAGCTGTCCCGTAATGTGCGCGGTCTGCTCTTTTATAAGCGGTCCCATAGCTTCCCTTATCGCCCCCACCATGTCACCGTACGTTATCGGTGTTTCGGGGGAGAAGGTTGTCTGTTTAGGGGAGTCCAACGCCCTCGTACCTTGTTCCCGCTGTGTAGGTGGAGGAGAGGAAGGTGCAGAGCTGGCTTCATCTCCGGAGTCTGCTGCGTCGGCGCCATTTTAGATCCTCTGCCCTGTCTGTGCTGCCGCTGGCGGTATTTCTTTTCCGGCATCAGGGGAGAGAAATGCTTCTCCATCCGCCGTAGAAATGATCCCAGGGAATGCGGGTGGGGTTCGGGCCGGTCAGGAGGCTGTGTAACAGCCGTGAAATGCTGCGCTGGGCGTCTGGGGACAGAGCCGCTCCGAAGTGCGACCTCACATGCCGGAGGCGGAACCGGAAGTCCTCCGGACGCGGTACACTTTATATGGTGTCCATGTTGACTTATGTTGACATACACACAAAAAAACAACAAAAATGCATGTCGGTATTTTGACCTGTCGGCATTTTACATGTTGGTATTTTGACCTTGTCGGTATTTTACATGTCGGTATTTTGTCCATGTTGGGATTTTGACCTTGTCGGGATTTTGACCTTCGGTCAATTGGTGTCGGGATTTTGAACGTCGGCATTTTTATTGGAGGTATTTCATACCGATCCCCTCTGTGTATGATGCATTTATCCACATAGACACATGAGAAAGTCACTTGTCCTTGAGATTTGCCGGGGTGAGCGACTCACAATTTTGCAAGGAATTCTGCAAGGGAATAGTTTGTTTGTAATTAGAAAACTGCACTGAAATGTTCAACTTTTACACAAGGATTTGCAGAATTGGCATGTTAGGTAACTTCATTTCATAAATGATTTATTATTACAATGCTAATGCTTGTATAGATTCAACAGGTTTTGTTTTCATTCATACTTTTTGAAATATCACTTTTTTACATGTAGACATGAACGCTTTTAAAGGTAAGTAGCATAAATTATGTAACAGGGCCATAACTAGGGCGGTGTGGCTAGTGCCCTAGCGCAGAGTGCAGGCTGCCCTGCAGGTGTAACTAGTCGCTGCCACAAAGTTCATTTGTCAGGCGCCCGCTGTAGTGTTTTTAATGTGCATTCATTCTCTCCTTCCAGCTCCCGCAGGACAGTCAGAACTTCAGGAGAGGAGGGGGAAAGAGAATGATTTCTGATTGCTGGGGTAGAATTAGGCTAAGTGTGTGTGTGTAATTGCTGGGGTAGAATTAGGGTAAGCGTGTGTGTGATTGCTGAGGTAGAATTAGGGTAAGTGTATGTGTGTAATTTCTGGGGTCAGGGCCGTTTCTAGAGAGGAGGAGGCCTGTGTGCAGGATCCGTCTGGGCCCCCTCCTCTCTAGCCGGAAGCGCTGTACAGCTCAGGGCACTAGGGTCCCAAGGGACCCTAGCGCTGTCCCAGAGCCTAAAGAGCATGGGCTAATCACTGGGAAAATGGCAGGTGGACATTTTCCCAGTGATTTTCCTACTATGCATGCGTGGAAAATGGCGCAGCACCATATTCCAGGTGATTTTTGCAGCACTGCTGCTGCGCTGCGGGACTCCGGAGGGTAAGTATTTAGATTAATGGGTTCAGGATGTACGGTGTGGCCCCCCTGGACCCCGTGTGCACCGCGCACACTGTACCAATTATAAATACGCCAGTGGCTGGGATAGAACTAGAGTAAGTGTGTGTAATTGCTGGGTTAGAATTAGGGTAACTGTATGTATGATTGCTTTGGTAGAATTAGGGCAAGTGCTTGTGTGTGTAATTGCTGGGGTAGAATTAGGGTAAGTGTGTATATGTGTGATTGCTGGGGTAGAATTAGGGCAAGTGTGTGTATGTGTAATTGCTGGTTTAGAATTAGGGTAACTGTATGTGTGATTGCTGGGGTAGAATTAGGGCAAGTGCCTGTGTGTGTGATTGCTGGGGTAGAATTAGGGAAAGTGTGTGTATGTGTGATTGCTGGGGTAGAATTAGGGAAAGTGTGTGTATGTGTAATTGCTGGGGTAGAATTAGGGAAAGTGTGTGTGATTGCTGGGGTAGAATTAGGGAAAGTGTGTGTATGTGTGATTGCTGGGGTAGAATTAGGGAAAGTGTGTGTGATTGCTGGGGTAGAATTAGGGAAAGTGTGTGTATGTGTGATTGCTGGGGTAGAATTAGGGAAAGTGTGTGTATGTGTGATTGCTGGGGTAGAATTAGGGCAAGTGTGTATGTGTAATTGCTGGGGTAGAATTAGGGAAAGTGTGTGTGATTGCTGGGGTAGAATTAGGGAAAGTGTGTGTGATTGCTGGGGTAGAATTAGGGAAAGTGTGTGTGATTGCTGGGGTAGAATTAGGGAAAGTGTGTGTGATTGCTGGGGTAGAATTAGGAAAAGTGTGGGTGATGGCTGGGGTAGAATTAGGGTAAGCGTGTGTGATTACTGGGTTAGAATAAGGGTAAGTGTGTGTGATTTACTGGGGTAGAATTAGGGTAAGTGTGTGTGATTGCTGGGGTAGAATTAGAGTGTGTGTATGTGTGATTGCTGGGGTACAATTAGGGTAAGTGTGGATGATTACTAGGTTAGAATAAGGGTAATTGTGTGTGATTGCTTGGGTAGAATAGGGTAAGTGTGTGTGTGATTGCTGGGGTAGAATTAGGGCAAGGGTGTGTTTGTAGAATTAAGCTAAGTGTGCTGGGGTAGAATTAAGGTAAGTGTGTGTGGGGCGTAATTGAGGTGCTGGGATAAAAAAAAAAAAAAAAAGCTAGAAAAGCACTTTGTCTTTGAAATCTCCAATAATCCAGTACATACAATGTGAACATGACCATATTTTGTGATCAGATCCATGATGATCCTTACAGTTACCTAAACTTTTCATGCATGCGCAGTAGCAAATAATCACTCAACTGTGCAATCATCAGTTCTGCGTGCACCTTTGAATCAGGCCCATAGTCTATAGTAGTTTCTATTATACTGTTGTTATTACTATATTTAGCCTTTGGCTTTTTGAAACCCAAGTGCATGCTTTTGCATTTTTTGGCATTAAACTGTAGTTACTACATTCTTGACCATGCTTCTAGTCTACTGTACATAGATCATCAATCTTTTGTTTTACCTCTCCTGGTGTGTCTACCCTGTTGCATACCTGTGTGTCATTTGCAAAAAGGAATACTGTCCCTTCAATACAATTTGCAATGTCACCAATAAAGATATTAAAAGAACATAGTGGAGTAAATACGTTACTCCACTGGTAACCTTTCCCTCCTGTAATGCACTCCATTTACTATAGCCCTCAGTTTTGTATCCTGCAACCAAGATCTTATCCATATAACCATCTCAAAATTCAATCCCAAACTTTCAAGTTTATTTAACAGTTTGTGTGGGACAGTGTCAAAAGCCTTGTGGGACAGTGTCTAGAAAAGCTACATCTATGACCCCTCCCCCCATTACTTTATGCACCCAATCAAAAAAGTCAATAAGAAGTTTGGCATGATCTGCCCCCCCCCCAGGAAATCTATGCTGTTTTGAGATCCTGTAAATTGCTGGATTTGAGATAATCTACAACTTTTTATTTTAAGAGTGTTTCCATCAATTTCCCTACTACTGATGTAAGGCTCACTGGTCGGTAGTTGCCTGCCTCTTCCTGGCTTCCACTGGATTTGCTATTTTTCTTTCCTATGGAATTACTCCTGTAGCTAGCAACTGGTTAAATAATTATGTTAATGGTGTTACCAGCACCCCTTTAAAGCACTTTTAGTATTCTTGGATGTATCCCATCTGGTCCCAATGATTTATCCACTTTCAGTTTTGAGGTGTTAGGACTTTCTCCTCTGTAAATATACTTTTATCTACCTAATTATTATGAATATACATGCAACTTAACTGTGACCCCTTCCCCTCTCCTTTTGTAGTGAATACTGAGCAATAAAAATTATTAAAATTATCTGCTTTACAGTGTCTCCATCATCAAGACTTTCACTCTCTGGGCCAGATGCATCATCGCTTGGAAAGTGATAAAATGTAGAGTTAAAAAATACCAGCCAATCAGCTCCTAACTTACATTTTTCAAACACAGCCTGTGACATGTTAGTAAGGACCTGATTGGCTGGTTCTTTTTCACTTTCCATTTTATCACTCTCCAAGCGATGAGCCATCTAGCCGTCTATGTTTTAGTCATATTATTCCGCCTTTTGTTTTTTTCCTTTCACTTCTGCACCTAAAACAAGTTATGCCACCTTTACCCACTGACTGAGCCATTTTCTCTTCATCTTGCACATCTGATTACCTTCTTAACCTCCTTCTGTCTAGCAAGATACACCTCTTTGTCTTTTTTATTCTGAGTCTGACAATATTTCCTAAATGTCATCTTTTTTGCTTTCACAATACTTTCTACTTCTTTTGAAAATTACACTGGCTTTCTTTTCCTTGTGCTTTTCCAAACAATTTAGATATAGCAGGATAGACCCAGGATAGATTTAAGCTTGGCATATTAATGCTTTATATTTATTCTTTAGATTTATGCAGGCCATATTAAAAATTCAATTATTATTGCTCCTTATCTTGGGAATCAAAGGATTGTGACTTGGCATATGCTTCCTTGTTCTTATCTAAGGATCAAAAATAAGCAAATTGAAGCAGGTTCAGAAATGAGAACAGTGAGCTTGATGAGGATTTATAATTTACAATGGCGCCTAACACTGCTGGATTACTTCATGTGTGCTGTACTCCATTAGGGTAAATAAAATTGGTGGACATTGTGCTCCTACTATGCCTTCTAATATGTGAGACCTAAAATACAAATCTCTATAGTGGGACTTGGACACTGTCTTGATAGGAGATTATTATTATCACACTTTAGAGCCCCTGACGGACCTATTTACCAAGTTAAATTCAGTAGCAAATTGGTCTCCTTATTATATGTTCCACAGATTTGAGATTTATGTTTTAAATATATTTAGGATTTTAACAATTCCTTTTGTATCAATGTAAAATACTATTTTTTACTTTATTATTTGTAATTAATTAATTAACTACGTCTACCTCCCCTCTCCTACAGGCCCTCCACTGGCTTCCCTTCCCTTTCAGAATCCAATTCAAACTTCTCACACTCACTTACAAAGCCCTCACCCACTCCTCTCCCATCTACATCTCTGACCTTATCTCCCTTTACTCTCCCACCCGTCCTCTTCGCTCTGCTAATGCACGCCGTCTCTCCTGTCTTCTGATTACTTCCTCCCACTCCTATCTCCAAGATTTTTCACGTGCTGCTCCCTTTCTCTGGAATTTTTTACCTCTCCCCCTCAGACTCTCCACCTCTCTACAAAACTTCAAACGGGCTCTTAAGACCCATTTCTTTACCAAACCTAGCCAAATCTCAACATAACCCTCTGTTCCACGCTCTCTATGTACCCCATCTGTGTCATCCCTGTCTGTCTACCCCTCCCCTTAGAATGTAAGCTCTCACGAGTAGGGCCCTCTTCCCTCATGTGCTTATACTTTTCTTACTTTAATAATCCTCAACTGCCCAGATCCCACAGTTTTTTGACCACCTGGAACTTTACACCAGTAAACATAGAGATGTTATGCTTAGTTGCCCTGTACTTGTCCTATATTGTATTCAACTGTAAGTCACTGTTTTCCTATTTTTTATGTGCATTTGTACTCTGTAATTGGGCGCTGCGGAACCCTTGTGGCGCCATATAAATAAAGGATAATAATAATAATAATAATAAATTAGTTCATTAATTTATTTATTTACTTTTTTAATTTTAATTATTAGTATAGCAAGAATGCTTTACCATTAGATGGAGACTTCCTCAGGATTAGTCTAATAGGACAGTCCCATTATCAATTAGGAGGAAGTACTCTTTTTGTTTGCTGAATATATCTAGAAAAGAGGAGTAATGAAGTGGTAATGCAAAGTTGGTGGAATAATAATAATAATAATTTTATTTATATAGTGCTCTTTCTCCGATAGGACTCAAGGTGCTTAATAGATACATAGCATAATATAGTACAGAAAATAATGAAGTACAGAACAGCTTTTCATAAAATACAGAAGCGTGAAGATACTAAAAGGACATTACGGAAATGCTTGAGTAACCAGGAAAGTCTTGAGTCTACTTTTGAAGGATTCTATAGTTGGGGCCTCTCGCACTGTGTGGGAAAGTGAATTCTATAGAGTCAGAGCCGCATGACTAAAAGCTTGACCCCCAGATGAATTACAGGAGATTCTAGGTACTGCTAAAAGTCCTTCATCTACAGATCACAGTAATCGAGTGGGGCAGTATGGGATTAGAAGCTGCTTCAGGTACAGTACCTTGGGCCCTGGTCATGTAGTGCTTTGAAACTCAGTAAGCCAATCTTGAAGTGGATTCGCCATCTTACAGGCAACCAGTGAAGGGAGTAGAGGATGGGTGTTATGTGGCTAGAACGGGGCTGGTTGGTTAACAGCCTGGCAGCTGTTTTGCACCAGCTGTAAGTGGTGCAATTCTTTTGCTGGGAGACCAAGGTAGAGGGCATTACGATAGTCTAAACGAGATGATACAAATGCATGTATGACTTTTGGCAGATCATCTGAGGGAATTAAGTGCTTGATTCTGGCTATGTTCCTCAGGTGAAAGAATGAGGATTTGATTGTGGCTGATATCTGATGTTTAAGTGTCAAGCCACCATCCAGGACAACGCCAAGATTCTGCACATGATCAGTGGTTTGTAATTCTGAATCCCTGAGTGTAAGTCCAGTTGGTTGGCAATGCTGCAGTCTTTTCCTTTGATGTTGCGGTCCTATCATAAGGACCTCTATTTTATCAGGGTTCAGTCGCAGTAAACTGGTGCTCATCTACTCCTGGAGCTCAGCTAGACAGCCATTTAGGGTTGCTATTGGGTTATCAGTGCCCGGAGCAAAGGACAAGTACAGTTGTGTATCATCTGCATAGCAGTGGTAGACCAGACCATGGCGCCTGATTATTTCACCCAGCGGGAGCATGTATACTGTAAAAAGCATGGGGGATAGTATAGAACATTGTGGGACACCACATCACAATGGCACTGATGGTGATGAGTATATTCAAGACGATACTCTCTGTGACCTTCCTGTGAGTAATGATTTGAACAAGCTTAGGACTGTGCCATCCAGTCCACAAAAATGTATCAGTTGCTCAAACAGAAGCCCATGGTCCACTGTATCAAATGCTTCAGAGAGATCCAGAAGGATTAATATTGAACAGTCACCTCTGTCTCTTGCCATCAGAAGATCATTTAACACACACACCAGGGCTGTTTCAGTGCTACAGTATGTCTTCTCCTGAATCCTGATTGGAATGGATCATAAATATCAAGGGTTTCCAGTTGATTTGCAACCACTTTCTCAATAACCTTTCCTAGGAAAGGAAGGTTTGATACCGGTCTGTAGTTTGTCATGTAGTCGGGATCTAAATTAGGTTTTTTAAGAAGAGGTCTAACAATTGCTTCTTTAGGGGTCCAGGGAAAAATGCCTGTCTGCAAAGAGCACTGAACAAGTTTTGCAAAGACAGGATTAATTATAGCCATTCAACCTATTAGAAGCTTGGTTGAGGCCGGGTCTATATCACAGGTGGTGGGACGCAAATCCGAGCAATTTCAGCAGTGTCCTTCACATCCACTGAGTCAAAGCTGGTCCATGAAGGCAGGTGGCTTATATTTGCAGGCTTTGTAGTTGGCACTCCTTTGATGGCACTGTGGAGATTCCAGCCCGGATGGTGGATATTTTATCTGCAAAGAAGTTTGCAAAACTCGTTGCATCTTGCCTGGGAGAGGGTTTCATCAGTCTGCAGGCATGCTGACTTGCAAAGCATCTCCACTGTGCAGAAAAGTTGAGCTGGCCTATTGTTTGCTGCCATGGAAGTCATAGAAAAGTCTGCTATTCCTAAGTAGGAACACTGGTGGTGAGAGGTGGCAAGGAACCCCAAAACAGAATTTCTCCCATATGCAATCAAATGAAGAACCATGCACTCGTAGCCACGGTACAGTAGCCTGGAAAATGATAACAAGGATAGCAGTGGGAATTACTAAGAAAGTCAGTAACATCTATCAATGTTAATACACAATGGCAACTATGCAGTAGAGATGAGCGCCTGAAAATTTTTCGGGTTTTGTGTTTTGGTTTTGGGTTCGGTTCCGCGGCCGTGTTTTGGGTTCGACCGCGTTTTGGCAAAACCTCACCGAATTTTTTTTGTCGGATTCGGGTGTGTTTTGGATTCGGGTGTTTTTTTCAAAAAACCCCTAAAAAAACAGCTTAAATCATAGAAATTTGGGGGTAATTTTGATCCCAAAGTATTATTACCTCAAAAAACATAATTTACACTCATTTTCAGCCTATTCTGAACACATCACACCTCACAATATTATTTTTAGTCCTAAAATTTGCACCCGAGGTCGCTGTGTGAGTAAGATAAGCGACCCTAGTGGCCGACACAAACACCGGGCCCATCTAGGAGTGGCACTGCAGTGTCACGCAGGATGTCCCTTCCAAAAAACCTCCCCAAAACAGCACATGACGCAAAGAAAAAAAGAGGCGCAATGAGGTAGCTGACTGTGTGAGAAAGATAAGCGACCCTAGTGGCCGACACAAACACCGGGCCCATCTAGGAGTGGCACTGCAGTGTCACGCAGGATGTCCCTTCCAAAAAAACCCTCCCCAATCAGCACATGATGCAAAGAAAAAGAAAAGAAAAAAGAGGTGCAAGATGGAATTATCCTTGGGCCCTCCCACCCACCCTTATGTTGTATAAACAAAACAGGACATGCACACTTTAACCAACCCATCATTTCAGTGACAGGGGTCTGCCACACGACTGTGACTGATATGACGGGTTGGTTTGGACCCCCCCCCAAAAAGAAGCAATTAATCTCTCCTTGCACAAACTGGCTCTACAGAGGCAAGATGTCCACCTCATCTTCACCCTCCGATATATCACCGTGTACATCCCCCTCCTCACAGATTATCAATTCGTCCCCACTGGAATCCACCATCTCAGCTCCCTGTGTACTTTGTGAGGCAATTGCTGCTGGTCAATGTCTCCGCGGAGGAATTGATTATAATTCATTTTAATGAACATCATCTTCTCCACATTTTCTGGATGTAACCTCGTACGCCCGATTGCTGACAAGGTGAGCGGCGGCACTAAACACTCTTTCGGAGTACACACTTGTGGGAGGGCAACTTAGGTAGAATAAAGCCAGTTTGTGCAAGGGCCTCCAAATTGCCTCTTTTTCCTGCCAGTATAAGTACGGACTGTGTGACGTGCCCTACTTGGATGCGGTCACTCATATAATCCTCCACCATTCTATCAATGTTGAGAGAATCATATGCAGTGACAGTAACGACATGTCCGTAATCGTTGTCAGGGTCCTTCAGTCCGGACAGATGTCAGCATCAGCAGTCGCTCCAGACTGCCCTGCATCACCGCCAGCGGGTGGGCTCGGAATTCTGAGCCTTTTCCTCGCACCCCCAGTTGCGGAGAGAATGTGAAGGAGAGATGTTGACAGGTCGCGTTCCGCTTGACTTGACAATTTTGTCACCAGCAGGTCTTTCAACCCCAGCAGACCTGTGTCTGCCGGAAAGAGAGATCCAAGGTAGGCTTTAAATCTAGGATCGAGCACGGTGGCCAAAATGTAGTGCTCTGATTTCAACAGATTGACCACCCGTGAATCCTTGTTAAGCGAATTAAGGGCTGCATCCACAAGTCCCACATGCCTAGCGGAATCGCTCCGTGTTAGCTCCTTCTTCAATGCCTCCAGCTTCTTCTGCAAAAGCCTGATGAGGGGAATGACCTGACTCAGGCTGGCAGTGTCTGAAACTGACTTCACGTGTGGCAAGTTCAAAGGGCATCAGAACCTTGCACAACGTTGAAATCATTCTCCACTGCACTTGAGACAGGTGCATTCCATCTCCTATATCGTGCTCAATTGTATAGGCTTGAATGGCCTTTTGCTGCTCCTCCAACCTCTGAAGCATATAGAGGGTTGAATTCCACCTCGTTACCACTTCTTGCTTCAGATGATGGCAGGGCAGGTTCAGTAGTTTTTGGTGGTGCTCCAGTCTTCTGTACGTGGTGCCTGTACGCCGAAAGTGTCCCGCAATTTTTCTGGCCACCGACAGCATCTCTTGCACGCCCCTGTCGTTTTTTTTAAAAATTCTGCACCACCAAATTCAAGGTATGTGCAAAACATGGGACGTGCTGGAATTTGCCCATATTTAATGCACACACAATATTGCTGGCGTTGTCCGATGCCACAAATCCACAGGAGAGTCCAATTGGGGTAAGCCATTCCGCGATGATCTTCCTCAGTTGCCGTAAGAGGTTTTCAGCTGTGTGCGTATTCTGGAAAGCGGTGATACAAAGCGTAGCCTGCCTAGGAAAGAGTTGGCTGTTTGCGAGATGCTGCTACTGGTGCCGCCGCTGCTGTTCTTGCGGCGGGAGTCCATACATCTACCCAGTGGGCTGTCACAGTCATATAGTCCTGACCCTGCCCTGCTCCACTTGTCCACATGTCCGTGGTTAAGTGGACATTGGGTACAACTGCATTTTTTAGGACTACTGGTGAGTCTTTTTCTGACGTCCTGTGTACATTCTCGGTATCGCCTGCCTAGAGAAGTGGAACCTAGATGGTATTTGGTAACGGGGGCACACTGCCTCAATAAATTGTCTAGTTCCCTGTGAACTAACGGCGGATACCGGACGCACGTCTAACACCAACATAGTTGTCAAGGACTCAGTTATCCGCTTTGCAGTAGGATGACTGCTGTGATATTTCATCTTCCTCCTCGCAAAGGACTGTTGAACATTCAATTGTGCTTACTGGAAGTAGTACAAGTGGGCTTACGACTTCCCCTCTGGGATGACCATCGACTCCCAGCGGCAACAACAGCAGCGCCAGCAGCAGTAGGCGTTACACGCAAGGATGCATCGGAGGAATCACAGGCAGGAGAGGACTCGTCAGACTTGCCAGTGACATGGCCTGCAGGACTATTGGCATTCCTGGGGAAGGAGGAAATTGACACTGGGAGGGAGTTGGTGGGGTGGTTTGCGTGAGCTTGGTTACAAGAGGAAGGGATTTACTGGTCAGTGGACTGCTTCCGCTGTCACCCAAAGTTTTTGAACTTGTCACTGACTTATTATGAATGCGCTGCAGGTGACGTATAAGGGAGGATGTTCCGAGGTGGTTAACG
This sequence comes from Pseudophryne corroboree, assembly GCF_028390025.1. NCBI lineage: Eukaryota > Metazoa > Chordata > Amphibia > Anura > Myobatrachidae > Pseudophryne > Pseudophryne corroboree. The sequence continues at coordinate 339,881,373 of NC_086450.1, forward strand.
TCCTTACCCCTACTTATTACAGCTTGACAAAGGGAACACACGGCTTGACACCTGTTGTCCGCATTTCTGGTGAAATACCTCCACACCGAAGAGCTGATTTTTTTGGTATTTTCACCTGGCATGTCAACGGCCATATTCCTCCCACGGACAACAGGTGTCTCCCCGGGTGCCTGACTTAAACAAACCACCTCACCATCAGAATCCTCCTGGTCAATTTCCTCCCCAGCGCCAGCAACACCCATATCCTCCTCATCCTGGTGTACTTCAACACTGACATCTTCAATCTGACTATCAGGAACTGGACTGCGGGTGCTCCTTCCAGCACTTGCAGGGGGCATGCAAATAGTGGAAGGCGCATGCTCTTCACGTCCAGTGTTGGGAAGGTCAGGCATCGCAAACGACACAATTGGACTCTCCTTGTGGATTTGGGATTTCAAAGAACGCACAGTTCTTTGCTGTGCTTTTGCCAGCTTGAGTCTTTTCAGTTTTCTAGCGAGAGGCTGAGTGCTTCCATCCTCATGTGAAGCTGAACCACTAGCCATGAACATAGGCCAGGGCCTCAGCCGTTCCTTGCCACTCCGTGTGGTAAATGGCATATTGGCAAGGTTTACGCTTCTCCTCCGACAATTTTATTTTAGGTTTTGGAGTCCTTTTTTTTCTGATATTTGGTGTTTTGGATTTGACATGCTCTGTACTATGACATTGGGCATCGGCCTTGGCAGACGACGTTGCTGGCATTCATCGTCTCGGCCATGACTAGTGGCAGCAGCTTCAGCACGAGGTGAAAGTGGATCTTGAACTTCCCTAATTTTTTGGAACCTCAACTTTTTTGTTCTCCATATTTTATAGGCAGAACTAAAAGGCCACCTCAGGTAAACAATGGAGATGGATGGATTGGATACTAGTATACAATTATGGACGGACTGCCACGGTTAGGTGGTATAAAAAAAACCACGGTTAGGTGGTATATATTATAATAATAATACAATTATGGATGGACGGACTGCCTGCCGACTGCCGACACAGAGGTAGCCACAGCCGTGAACTACCGCACTGTACACTGGTTGATAAAGAGATAGTAGTATACTCGTAACAACTAGTATGACACTATGACGACGGTATAAAGAAAGAAAAAAAAATACCACAGTTAGGTGGTATATATTATAATAATAATACAATTATGGATGGACGGACTGCCTGCCGACTGCCGACACAGAGGTAGCCACAGCCGTGAACTACCGCACTGTACACTGGTTGATAAGAGATAGTAGTATACTCGTAACAACTAGTATGACACTATGACGACGGTATAAAGAATGAAAAAAAAACCACGGTTAGGTGGTATATATTATAATAATAATAATACAATTATGGATGGACGGACTGGCCCTGCCGAGTGCCGACACAGAGGTAGCCACAGCCGTGAACTACCCGCACTGTACACTGGTTGATAAAGAGATAGTAGTATACTCGTAACAACTAGTATGACACTATGACGACGGTATAAAAGAATGAAAAAAAAACCACGGTTAGGTGGTATATATTATAATAATAATACAATTATGGATGGACGGACTGCCTGCCGACTGCCGACACAGAGGTAGCCACAGCCGGTGAACTACCGCACTGTACACTGGTTGATAAAGAGATAGTAGTATACTCGTAACAACTAGTATGACACTATGACGACGGTATAAAGAAAGAAAAAAAAATACCACAGTTAGGTGGTATATATTATAATAATAATACAATTATGGATGGACGGACTGCCTGCCGACTGCCGACACAGAGGTAGCCACAGCCTGTGAACTACCGCACTGTACACTGGTTGATAAAGAGATAGTAGTATACTCGTAACAACTAGTATGGACACTATGACGACGGTATAAGAATGAAAAAAAAAACCACGGTTAGGTAGGTATATATTATAATAATAATACAATTATGGATGGACGGACTGCCTGCCGACTGCCGACACAGAGGTAGCCACAGCCGTGAACTACCGCACTGTACCACTGGTTGATAAAAGAGATAGTAGTATACTCGTAACAACTAGTATGACACTATAGACGACGGTATAAAAGAAAGAAAAAAAAATACCACAGTTAGGTGGTATATATTATAATAATAATACAATTATGGATTGGACGGACTGCCTGCCGACTGCCGACACAGAGGTAGCCACAGCCGTGAACTACCGCACTGTACACTGGTTGATAAAGAGATAGTAGTATACTCGTAACAACTAGTATGACACTATGACGACGGTAGTAAAGAAAGAAAAAAAAATACCACAGTTAGGTGGTATATATTATAATAATAATACAATTATGGATGGACGGACTGCCTGCCGACTGCCAACACAGAGGTAGCCACAGCCGTGAACTACGCACTGTACACTGGTTGATAAAGAGATAGTAGTATACTCGTAACAACTAGTATGACACTATGACGACGGTATAAAGAATGAAAAAAAAACCACGGTTAGGGTGGTATATATTATAATAATAATACAATTATGGATGGACGACTGCCTGCCGACTGCCGACACAGAGGTAGCCACAGCCGTGAACTACCGCACTGTACACTGGTTGATAAAGAGATAGTAGTATACTCGTAACAACTAGAGATGAGCGGGTTCGGTTCCTCGGAATCCGAACCCGCCCGAACTTCATGTTTTTTTTCACGGGTCCGAGCGACTCGGATCTTCCCGCCTTGCTCGGTTAACCCGAGCGCGCCCGAACGTCATCATGACGCTGTCGGATTCTCGCGAGGCTCGGATTCTATCGCGAGACTCGGATTCTATATAAGGAGCCGCGCGTCGCCGCCATTTTCACTCGTGCATTGAGATTGATAGGGAGAGGACGTGTCTGGCGTCCTCTCCATTAGAATAGAGATAGATTAGATAGAGAGAGAGAGATTGTGCAGAGTCGCAGACAGAGTTAGTTTACCACAGTCAGTGACCAGTGCAGTTGCTAGTTAACTTTTATTTAATATAATATATCCGTTCACTTCTCTCTGCTATATCCGTTCTCTGCCTGAAAAAAAAAACGATACACAGCACAGTCAGTCACACAGTGTGACTCAGTCTGTGTGCACTCAGCTCAGCCCAGTGTGCTGCACAGTCATCAATGTATAAATTAAAAGCTTATAATTAATTGTGGGGGAGACTGGGGAGCACTGCAGGTTGTTAGCAGGAGCCAGGAGTACAATTATATTAATTAACAGTGCACACTTTTGCTGCAGGAGTGGTGACCAGTGCCTGACCACCAGTATAGTATTGTTGTATACTACTAATATCTCTTTAAATATCAACCAGTCTATATTAGCAGCAGACACAGTACAGTGCGGTAGTTCACGGCTGTGGCTACCTCTGTGTCGGCACACGGCAGGCAGTCCGTCCGACCAGAATTGTATTATTTATTATTATATACCTACCACCTAACCGTGGTTTTTTTTTCATTCTTTATACCGTCATAGTGTCATCCTAATTGTTACGAGTATACTACTATCTCTTTATCAACCAGTGTACAGTGCGGTAGTTCACGGCTGTGGCTACCTCTGTGTCGGCACACGGCAGGCAGTCCGTCCGACCAGAATTGTATTATTTATTATTATATACCTACCACCTAACCGTGGTTTTTTTTTTCATTCTTTATACCGTCATAGTGTCATCCTAATTGTTACGAGTATACTACTATCTCTTTATCAACCAGTGTACAGTGCGGTAGTTCACGGCTGTGGCTACCTCTGTGTCGGCACACGGCAGGCAGTCCGTCCGACCAGAATTGTATTATTTATTATTATATACCTACCACCTAACCGTGGTTTTTTTTTTCATTCTTTATACCGTCATAGTGTCATCCTAATTGTTACGAGTATACTACTATCTCTTTATCAACCAGTGTACAGTGCGGTAGTTCACGGCTGTGGCTACCTCTGTGTCGGCACACGGCAGGCAGTCCGTCCGACCAGAATTGTATTATTTATTATTATATACCTACCACCTAACCGTGGTTTTTTTTTCATTCTTTATACCGTCATAGTGTCATCCTAATTGTTACGAGTATACTACTATCTCTTTATCAACCAGTGTACAGTGCGGTAGTTCACGGCTGTGGCTACCTCTGTGTCGGCACACGGCAGGCAGTCCGTCCGACCAGAATTGTATTATTTATTATTATATACCTACCACCTAACCGTGGTTTTTTTTTCATTCTTTATACCGTCATAGTGTCATCCTAATTGTTACGAGTATACTACTATCTCTTTATCAACCAGTGTACAGTGCGGTAGTTCACGGCTGTGGCTACCTCTGTGTCGGCACACGGCAGGCAGTCCGTCCGACCAGAATTGTATTATTTATTATTATATACCTACCACCTAACCGTGGTTTTTTTTTTCATTCTTTATACCGTCATAGTGTCATCCTAATTGTTACGAGTATACTACTATCTCTTTATCAACCAGTGTACAGTGCGGTAGTTCACGGCTGTGGCTACCTCTGTGTCGGCACACGGCAGGCAGTCCGTCCGACCAGAATTGTATTATTTATTATTATATACCTACCACCTAACCGTGGTTTTTTTTTTCATTCTTTATACCGTCATAGTGTCATCCTAATTGTTACGAGTATACTACTATCTCTTTATCAACCAGTGTACAGTGCGGTAGTTCACGGCTGTGGCTACCTCTGTGTCGGCACACGGCAGGCAGTCCGTCCGACCAGAATTGTATTATTTATTATTATATACCTACCACCTAACCGTGGTTTTTTTTTTTCATTCTTTATACCGTCATAGTGTCATCCTAATTGTTACGAGTATACTACTATCTCTTTATCAACCAGTGTACAGTGCGGTAGTTCACGGCTGTGGCTACCTCTGTGTCGGCACACGGCAGGCAGTCCGTCCGACCAGAATTGTATTATTTATTATTATATACCTACCACCTAACCGTGGTTTTTTTTTTCATTCTTTATACCGTCATAGTGTCATCCTAATTGTTACGAGTATACTACTATCTCTTTATCAACCAGTGTACAGTGCGGTAGTTCACGGCTGTGGCTACCTCTGTGTCGGCAGTCGGCAGGCAGTCCGTCCATCCATAATTGTATTATTATTATAATATATACCACCTAACCGTGGTTTTTTTTTCATTCTTTATACCGTCGTCATAGTGTCATACTAGTTGTTACGAGTATACTACTATCTCTTTATCAACCAGTGTACAGTGCGGTAGTTCACGGCTGTGGCTACCTCTGTGTCGGCAGTCGGCAGGCAGTCCGTCCATCCATAATTGTATTATTATTATAATATATACCACCTAACCGTGGTTTTTTTTTCATTCTTTATACCGTCGTCATAGTGTCATACTAGTTGTTACGAGTATACTACTATCTCTTTATCAACCAGTGTACAGTGCGGTAGTTCACGGCTGTGGCTACCTCTGTGTCGGCAGTCGGCAGGCAGTCCGTCCATCCATAATTGTATTATTATTATAATATATACCACCTAACCGTGGTTTTTTTTCCATTCTTTATACCGTCGTCATAGTGTCATACTAGTTGTTACGAGTATACTACTATCTCTTTATCAACCAGTGTACAGTGCGGTAGTTCACGGCTGTGGCTACCTCTGTGTCGGCAGTCGGCAGGCAGTCCGTCCATCCATAATTGTATTATTATTATAATATATACCACCTAACCGTGGTTTTTTTATACCACCTAACCGTGGCAGTCCGTCCATAATTGTATACTAGTATCCAATCCATCCATCTCCATTGTTTACCTGAGGTGCCTTTTAGTTCTGCCTATAAAATATGGAGAACAAAAAAGTTGAGGTTCCAAAATTAGGGAAAGATCAAGATCCACTTCCACCTCGTGCTGAAGCTGCTGCCACTAGTCATGGCCGAGACGATGAAATGCCAGCAACGTCGTCTGCCAAGGCCGATGCCCAATGTCATAGTACAGAGCATGTCAAATCCAAAACACCAAATATCAGAAAAAAAAGGACTCCAAAACCTAAAATAAAATTGTCGGAGGAGAAGCGTAAACTTGCCAATATGCCATTTACCACACGGAGTGGCAAGGAACGGCTGAGGCCCTGGCCTATGTTCATGGCTAGTGGTTCAGCTTCACATGAGGATGGAAGCACTCAGCCTCTCGCTAGAAAACTGAAAAGACTCAAGCTGGCAAAAGCACCGCAAAGAACTGTGCGTTCTTTGAAATCCCAAATCCACAAGGAGAGTCCAATTGTGTCGTTTGCGATGCCTGACCTTCCCAACACTGGACGTGAAGAGCATGCGCCTTCCACTATTTGCATGCCCCCTGCAAGTGCTGGAAGGAGCACCCGCAGTCCAGTTCCTGATAGTCAGATTGAAGATGTCAGTGTTGAAGTACACCAGGATGAGGAGGATATGGGTGTTGCTGGCGCTGGGGAGGAAATTGACCAGGAGGATTCTGATGGTGAGGTGGTTTGTTTAAGTCAGGCACCCGGGGAGACACCTGTTGTCCGTGGGAGGAATATGGCCGTTGACATGCCAGGTGAAAATACCAAAAAAATCAGCTCTTCGGTGTGGAGGTATTTCACCAGAAATGCGGACAACAGGTGTCAAGCCGTGTGTTCCCTTTGTCAAGCTGTAATAAGTAGGGGTAAGGACGTTAACCACCTCGGAACATCCTCCCTTATACGTCACCTGCAGCGCATTCATAATAAGTCAGTGACAAGTTCAAAAACTTTGGGTGACAGCGGAAGCAGTCCACTGACCAGTAAATCCCTTCCTCTTGTAACCAAGCTCACGCAAACCACCCCACCAACTCCCTCAGTGTCAATTTCCTCCTTCCCCAGGAATGCCAATAGTCCTGCAGGCCATGTCACTGGCAAGTCTGACGAGTCCTTTCCTGCCTGGGATTCCTCCGATGCATCCTTGCGTGTAACGCCTACTGCTGCTGGCGCTGCTGTTGTTGCCGCTGGGAGTCGATGGTCATCCCAGAGGGGAAGTCGTAAGCCCACTTGTACTACTTCCAGTAAGCAATTGACTGTTCAACAGTCCTTTGCGAGGAAGATGAAATATCACAGCAGTCATCCTACTGCAAAGCGGATAACTGAGTCCTTGACAACTATGTTGGTGTTAGACGTGCGTCCGGTATCCGCCGTTAGTTCACAGGGAACTAGACAATTTATTGAGGCAGTGTGCCCCCGTTACCAAATACCATCTAGGTTCCACTTCTCTAGGCAGGCGATACCGAGAATGTACACGGACGTCAGAAAAAGACTCACCAGTGTCCTAAAAAATGCAGTTGTACCCAATGTCCACTTAACCACGGACATGTGGACAAGTGGAGCAGGGCAGGGTCAGGACTATATGACTGTGACAGCCCACTGGGTAGATGTATGGACTCCAGCCGCAAGAACAGCAGCGGCGGCACCAGTAGCAGCATCTCGCAAACGCCAACTCTTTCCTAGGCAGGCTACGCTTTGTATCACCGCTTTCCAGAATACGCACACAGCTGAAAACCTCTTACGGCAACTGAGGAAGATCATCGCGGAATGGCTTACCCCAATTGGACTCTCCTGTGGATTTGTGGCATCGGACAACGCCAGCAATATTGTGTGTGCATTAAATATGGGCAAATTCCAGCACGTCCCATGTTTTGCACATACCTTGAATTTGGTGGTGCAGAATTTTTTAAAAAACGACAGGGGCGTGCAAGAGATGCTGTCGGTGGCCAGAAAAATTGCGGGACACTTTCGGCGTACAGGCACCACGTACAGAAGACTGGAGCACCACCAAAAACTACTGAACCTGCCCTGCCATCATCTGAAGCAAGAAGTGGTAACGAGGTGGAATTCAACCCTCTATATGCTTCAGAGGTTGGAGGAGCAGCAAAAGGCCATTCAAGCCTATACAATTGAGCACGATATAGGAGATGGAATGCACCTGTCTCAAGTGCAGTGGAGAATGATTTCAACGTTGTGCAAGGTTCTGATGCCCTTTGAACTTGCCACACGTGAAGTCAGTTCAGACACTGCCAGCCTGAGTCAGGTCATTCCCCTCATCAGGCTTTTGCAGAAGAAGCTGGAGGCATTGAAGAAGGAGCTAACACGGAGCGATTCCGCTAGGCATGTGGGACTTGTGGATGCAGCCCTTAATTCGCTTAACAAGGATTCACGGGTGGTCAATCTGTTGAAATCAGAGCACTACATTTTGGCCACCATGCTCGATCCTAGATTTAAAGCCTACCTTGGATCTCTCTTTCCGGCAGACACAGGTCTGCTGGGGTTGAAAGACCTGCTGGTGACAAAATTGTCAAGTCAAGCGGAACGCGACCTGTCAACATCTCCTCCTTCACATTCTCCCGCAACTGGGGGTGCGAGGAAAAGGCTCAGAATTCCGAGCCCACCCGCTGGCGGTGATGCAGGGCAGTCTGGAGCGACTGCTGATGCTGACATCTGGTCCGGACTGAAGGACCTGACAACGATTACGGACATGTCGTCTACTGTCACTGCATATGATTCTCTCAACATTGATAGAATGGTGGAGGATTATATGAGTGACCGCATCCAAGTAGGCACGTCACACAGTCCGTACTTATACTGGCAGGAAAAAGAGGCAATTTGGAGGCCCTTGCACAAACTGGCTTTATTCTACCTAAGTTGCCCTCCCACAAGTGTGTACTCCGAAAGAGTGTTTAGTGCCGCCGCTCACCTTGTCAGCAATCGGCGTACGAGGTTACATCCAGAAAATGTGGAGAAGATGATGTTCATTAAAATGAATTATAATCAATTCCTCCGCGGAGACATTGACCAGCAGCAATTGCCTCCACAAAGTACACAGGGAGCTGAGATGGTGGATTCCAGTGGGGACGAATTGATAATCTGTGAGGAGGGGGATGTACACGGTGATATATCGGAGGGTGAAGATGAGGTGGACATCTTGCCTCTGTAGAGCCAGTTTGTGCAAGGAGAGATTAATTGCTTCTTTTTTGGGGGGGGTCCAAACCAACCCGTCATATCAGTCACAGTCGTGTGGCAGACCCTGTCACTGAAATGATGGGTTGGTTAAAGTGTGCATGTCCTGTTTTGTTTATACAACATAAGGGTGGGTGGGAGGGCCCAAGGATAATTCCATCTTGCACCTCTTTTTTCTTTTCTTTTTCTTTGCATCATGTGCTGATTGGGGAGGGTTTTTTGGAAGGGACATCCTGCGTGACACTGCAGTGCCACTCCTAGATGGGCCCGGTGTTTGTGTCGGCCACTAGGGTCGCTAATCTTACTCACACAGTCAGCTACCTCATTGCGCCTCTTTTTTTCTTTGCGTCATGTGCTGTTTGGGGAGGGTTTTTTGGAAGGGACATCCTGCGTGACACTGCAGTGCCACTCCTAGATGGGCCCGGTGTTTGTGTCGGCCACTAGGGTCGCTAATCTTACTCACACAGTCAGCTACCTCATTGCGCCTCTTTTTTTCTTTGCGTCATGTGCTGTTTGGGGAGGGTTTTTTGGAAGGGACATCCTGCGTGACACTGCAGTGCCACTCCTAGATGTGCCCGGTGTTTGTGTCGGCCACTAGGGTCGCTAATCTTAC